>NW_024068324.1:0-47500 GCF_009389715.1 Phoenix dactylifera
GATTTGGTGGCTCAACCCTAGAAGACTGGGTCCATCATCTATTGAAGCAATTACTAATCTCTTCCTTAATCTCCTCTATTTCTAGCATTCTACCATTGGTACCCAAAATCAAAGAGATCTGATTGCATCTTCTTCCTATACCAGTGGATCTATGGAAGAAGTTAGTATTTCTGTCACCTTCAACCATCCATTATGATCTAGATTTTTGGTACCATAAGTGCTATAGTTGCTTAAGAAGCTTTTGATACTCCAACACCTTCAATCTCAACAATCCATGTTCATCCTCTATCACCTCTATCAGGCTACCACTATTAGCTTCCTTCTATTGCAGCACCGCCATTTTACATTCAAGTTTCTATCTGGGCATGAAGAGAAACCAACCGACATTTTGTTCGATTGCTTAAAAGTTGTTTTGATATTTCTAATTTTCTTGGAGATTCTAGACACCTAAAAGCCGGGCAACAAGGCACACCAAGCGTCTCTAATGACAGACCAAGACTCACTTATCACATTCAGAAATTTTTGAAATGAAAGGGTGTATCACATCTATAACAGTGGTGACAACTAGGTAATGATCTGATCCAGTTCTTGTAAAATGCATTACCATTGTATCTAGGAATAAGAATGTCACGCCCCGAGCCGAGGCGCGGCAGACGCCGCACGCCCGCACGGCGGGCCACACAGGCGCGCAAGGCAGCAGATCATATCAAAGCAGATACAGCTATTCAAAGATAACATAATTATTTAAATTGTTCAAAAGCGGTCTTACAAAATTTCAAAATAGCATATGCCAACATAGTTCAAATGTCCAAACTAATTTAACTAAAATGTCCATAATCAAAGAAATCATCGAAAAATCTAACGCACTCCCCAATTCCGTGCGATCAAGCCTCTGGATCTGAAAAACAGAAAAAATAAAATAATGGGCTACACTAGCCCAGTAAGCAACAAAATGCCCCAAAGTGGGGTCAGAGCATAACAGATCAAAATACAGGATAATGTCTGGAATCAATCACAAATATCATTGTTTTGCTGTTTTCAAAATTTATTATCATTTTTCCGAAAACTCTGATACCAGAATCTCAACATGATAGGCTACGGCCACGTAACCCAGTGGCATGGGTTGCACAGAGTGCTAGAAGCCACTATTGTTAGTCACTGGTGACAACGGTATCCAGAAACCACTATTCTAATCACCAGTGGCACGGTGTCGAAACCAGTTCCTCACAGATTACAAGTCGACAGGTCCAACGTATAATCCCCATTGGCGGGGCCAGAACAGAACAGAACAGATCATAGCCATGCTGAGAATGCATAAATATAAAAATAGATTTCATAAACTGTACAGACATGTTTCACGGAATTCAGAGCATATAATATAATTTTCAAATAAAATTTAATATTCCAGACCCATTTTACTAAACACAAAACATATTTCAAAATTTAATCCAGTAATAAATTACTTTACCAAATAATTTAGAGAAATGCACTTTGAAGCATTAAGTTACTTACTTCTTCTCGCTTAATCCCTACTTCAGATAGGCGGATCAGGTTCACCTATTTAAATTTAATTAATTCCTTGTTAATATCAGAACTTTGCAAAATCCAAAAATAATACTATTGGACACGGCCCAACAGGGCCTAGAGTTGGCCCATAATGGGCATGGCCCGATAGGGCCCATATCGGGCACGGTCCAATGGGCCCACATAGATCCAGCTAAATAGAGCCCCCAAGGTTGGCTTCTAATTGGTTCATTTATGCAATAAAATTTATTGCAGGGACTAATACTTAATTTCAGGATACTATTCTATAAAGCTTGAGTGGACTAAATAAATATAGTTGGGGCCCTTTATGTAATAAATCCTTTCTATAAGGATCAAATACAAATTACAGAAGATCCTTGTATGAAATAACATAATGTCAAGGGCTTTTCTGTAAAATTCCATTTATTGGCCAAATGGGTTCGGGCTTTGGGTTCCGGGTTCGGATTTTGGGTTTCGGATTTTCTTCTTCTTTTTTTTTAACTGGGCCCAAGTTGGGCCCATAGTGGTCCGGGCCCAATTCGGCCCCATGCTTGGCCCTGTTCGGCCCGTAGGGCCTTCTTCCTCCCCAACCCCCCCCCCCCCCCACGGCAGGGGAAGACCGAGAGGGAGAGCGGAAGAGGAAGGGGGCGGCGGGGTGGCCGGAGGCCACCCCTCGGTCGACGGCCAGCCGGCTGCGGGGACGGCCGGCGGCCGCCATGGCAGCTAACAGGGAAGAAAAAGACCGAGAGAGATCTCGATTTGGGGTCCAAACAGAGAGGAAAATCGGGCTGTTCGGCATGGAATCAAGGGCAAAAGAGGAGGGAGGCTCACCGGTGGTCGACGAAGAGGCAGATCCCGGCCACGGCTGCTCGATCCGGTGGACAAGCGGCGGCGGTAGCAGTGCTTGGAACCGAGATGGATCTCGAAACAGAGGCAGGCCACGAGGGAGTCCGGGCGGCGCACGGTCGGGAAGAGGATGCCGGTCACCAAGGAGAGGAGCAGGAGGGAAGAGAGGAAGAGGAGGTGGAGCTCGGTGGTGCCCTAGGGAGGAGGGCTTGGGGGTTTTTATTACCCCCTTGCGACGGCTCTCCGCCGCATGAATCGCGGCGGCCGAGAGGAATCCGTGGCCGGGATTGGCCGCGGATCGATCGGAGGGAGCCCGCGGCGCCCTCGCCTTGTTTGTCCCAGGAGGAACCGGAGAGGATCGCAATCGCGATCCTCTGTTCCGGTCTTCCAAGAACGGGAACGGGGCTGAAGTCGGCTGAAGTCGGCTGGGGCTGCCGACTTCAGCCCCATATCTCACAAAGAAGATGTTGGAAATTGTATCCTAAGAGTCAATTGTCAGTGTGCTGATGATTGAATTGTGTAAATGAATTGACAAATTAATAAAGTGTTATTTGGCATTGTTCGATCATTTCATGTACATCTTTAAATGAACTCTTATATGATGAAGTCCTTAGGACTTGTTTTATGATAAAAAGAGGATTTATCTTCAAGTCCTTAAACCTGTTCGCGACCAAATGATTGCTGTTAATAGGACGATAGCATTGTCGAGATTAGGTCGTTGTTGAGATATATACGTTAGTTATCCTCTTAACCAAGGAGTGTGGAGACACTGATATGTTGCACAGGTGAAGTGTAGGAGTACATTTTACTGAACGTGACCAATTTCGGAACACTCTACTGTTCGAGAGATGTTCGAGTGGATACGGTAGTAAGTATCCCTCAAACCTGAGATCACCATAGTGACTAGCAAGCAACTCACTGTACTTTCGGTACCGGACTAGGCAGAATTTCTAATTCTGGGACGGAAGGTTACTAGGTGCAGTCAATACTTGTGAAATCAGTGCATGAGTCAGGATGAAATTGACCTCTCCTGAAAATAGGAGATAATGCTTTGTGTTCAATTTAGCAAAACCTTGGCCAGGGTAATCCTTGTGAGGAGTCACAGGATTTCTAAAGTTGATCTAGAGGATGTACTTATTATAGAGTTGACATAACTCTGAAGTCATCTTGACATTAAGAGTCAAAGGGATGAATTATACAGTATACAGAATATTTGCTTCGCATAAATCGGCTTATTCGGACGTCGGGTACCATTGCTAGATGGTCATTCGAGTTAGTACAAGAAGTTGTTCTTGTGCTACCAGCTTAGATTCGAACCTATGGGGTCACACGCATAGAAGTTTCTAGGTTGATCAAATGGTTGATTGATGATTAAGAATCATTCAGGGATAATTTGATCAATTCGATTGACAAATTATCCTAAGCAAAAGTTGCATTAAAATAATTATTGAATTATTGGAGGGTTAATTAGTAATTGGATTACTAATAGATTCAATTTGATTGAATTATTGGACTTTAATTAAGCTAAATTGAATTAGATTCAATTTGGGCTAAATTAGGGTTTGACCTAATTCGATCGGGTTCGATCCGAGCCGATTTGGGCATAACCTAATTGATCAGACTTGACCCAATTGGGATTGGGCTTGACTCAAGTCAATTAAGAGTCCTTATTTGATGAGAATTAAGAGTCCAAATAATTAGAATTTATTATGAAGAAGAATTTCTAAAATTTAGGATCCTAGCTTTCTTTCTTGGAGAAGAAAGACACCTCATCCTTATCCCTAAAAGCAGTGGTGCCTATCCTCTTTATTTTAGCCAATTTTTTGCGTGAGGAAAGAGGAGGCGTGGGGCTATTTTTCATAAAAAATATGGCGCCTTAATCTTCCTAAAATGATAGGAATCAAATTCCTAATTTGTAGGGACTGCATGGCGCATCAAGCAGGGTGGCATGCAGCTGAAGTTTGGGGTGCAATAACCCTCTGATTTTTAGGGATTCTTGGTCAAGATTAAAATAGAATTTGTTCATCTCTTAGCTTTCGATTCACCAAATTTTTTTGGGAATTTTATCAGCAAAATTTGTTGGCCAAAAGAGGTGTGAGGCGGGGGGTGGGGGGGGGGGGGGGGGGGTCTTTTGGCTATAAAAAGACCCCCATGCCTAGGGTTTAAAAAAGGATGGTCTTTAGAAAGGGTTCTAAATTCTGGAAAAATTTTGAAAGCCAGCCACCTTCTCTCCTCATTCTTCTCCTTCATCTCCATCCTTCATCCTCTCGAAGAAGAATCAAAAGTTGAGTGCTTCGAGGAAGAAAAGTTCAGCCACTGTAGCACCTCTGCACGAGCTAGCACTCCTGCAGTTGTGGATCTTCCTAGAGCTTCGGGTGGACTATCCGTAGAGGCCGGATGCGTGTGTGGCTATACAAGTTGATCAAGGCATCATCAAAGTTCTCAAAGCAAAAAGTTATGAGATCTGATCTTATTAAAAATTAAAATTAGAAATCAACTAGGTTGCCGAAATTTTGCATGACTACATGTTAGATATAGAATCATGCCTACTTGTTTAGGATAAATGTTTAAAGTTCTGGATCTATTTTTATTGTAGAGATATGATCTCTAGCATGCATAGAAATTAAATAGTTTAATTCATGCTTCCGCTGTAAAATTTTTAAAAATATATGCATGCGACCACCAGAGTTCCCAACAGAAGAGACATCCATCATTAGCCAAAACCCTATCCAAACGTTCCCAAATTCTTGCCTACCACTAGGTAAACCTCAACCAGAAAACCCCAAATCAACCAGAGCTCTTTGACAGACATATTTCTTGACAATATGGAGGTAAAGTCTCCTTTTACAACTATCGACATGCCCAAGTCCAACACTACACAGAGTTTCCTCCATAGACTTTGCCATACTAGACCATTTGTGCTAGTATAAATGCCAGCAAAAATCCAAGGAACACCAGAGCCTAAGAGGACTCCATACATATACTGACTAGAAGCAGATTTAAAATCGACAATACCTAATCATATCTCTGCAAGGCAATCAAGCCATCAGAGGAACCATAGGATTGGATGGTTTTGATATGCCAATGTACACCAAACCACCTATGCATTCTATTAAAAGAAGAACCATCTAGATGAGTTTCAAGTAGAACATAGTCGTGAAAAAATAAAGCTCAAATAGCCTTCTGAAACTAGCCAAGAATGCAAGCTTCCTTGCTCCTCAGAAATTCTAAATCAACTAATTCATGGGCAATTGGAAGCTATCAAGGGAATTGCCTTATTTGCATATTTCTCCCCCTGCTCTTCACTCTTGGGCATATCTTGTACCCTGCTATTTAGGTTGCCATGCTCCTCTAACTTTCTTGAAGCTTTAGACTTAATATTTCCCTCTTCCCCTTGGGAATAAATAGCTTCTCCAAAATCCATCGATTCCCCAATTTTTCCGCAACCATTGACTTGGGACATGGCCAATGCAGCATGTCCTTCTGAAAAGCCATCCCCAACAATGACCCCTCCAGCCTTAGATGTAACTACCACAACACCCTTCTCGTGAGACATCTCCGCTCATTTGTTGGAGGTGTGGGTTAGGTTTTTTTAAGAGTCGAAGCCAATAACGGAGGAAGCTAGGGCCAAAAGGAGCTTTATGGAGATATCTAAATTTGCTGATTTGTCCAGATGGCTTGAGATGGATACAGTCATGCTCCATCGACCATGGATAGGGCATCAGGTCCCTAATTTTAGGTGATATAGGCCAACCCTAAGCTTAGATTTTGAAGTGGATCCCTTAGAGCTCATCTTGGCCCACAACGACCAATGATGCTTTATCTGAAGAGAAGGCTCAGCTCGAGAGTCTTGGTGACTCGTTCCATCATCAATCATTTTCTCGAATCCATTTTCTAAATCATCCTCCTCCATTCATTCTTTATCTCCCAAGTTGGTATCTTGAAGTAAATCCTCTTATCCCTTTTTACCTTCGTCATAATTGTTGACCCTAAAGGATTGATTTTGATGATACAAAATAGCTGAGTCAAAAGCTGACTAATCTATTGCTTTAAGTTTAATTGATTAATTTCAGAAACTAAGAAGAAAGCCTTCAGCCACTCTTAAGTGAAGATGATCCATTTGAAGCTCCACATCAAGAAGTTGAAATCTAAAAGGCCATGAAAGCAATCCTTAGAAGCTTACATACAAGACGGAAAAATTTTACTCTGAGCTACCTTAAGAGTCAACCCCAAGCTTGCAACAAGTTAACTCTGGAACACTATCGTTGACTGATATACCTTCATGAGCCGATTGTAGCAGATCATGAGTCAATCCCAGAATAATCTTAGAGGACAGACAGAAAGCTAAAAACTTCATCACATTGACGAGTCGTCCCATGAAGTACTCAAGCTAGCCTAGTAAGAGTCGACCCGAGATAAAAGCAAGTCGACCTTAGAATGGCTACAAAAGAAGATAGAGAGCTGAGAAAATCATAGCATTGGCGAGTCGACCCATGAAAATTAAGAGCCGACTCCAATCAAATTAGAGCCGACCCTAGAAACAGTCTAGTTGACCCCAGAATGGCGACAATGAAAAGATAGAAAATAGTGAAAATTAATCTATTGAAGAGTTGATTACTGAAAGCAATGAGTCAATTTTTGAACTAAGAGAGCTGACTCCACGAGTGTCATAGAAGAAAGATAGAGTGTGGCAAAACTAGAAGCAATCTTAGTATGACTCCTGAAGATCACGAGTCAACTTATGAAGATCACGAGTCGATCCCTCTATGTCTGACAAAGTAATGGCAAGTTTTTCTGTAAATCAGAACAGTTTTTTTCATCTGACAACATCTCTATTAACTGTTTAACAGCTAGAAAACTACTACAACCTTCTCTAAAGAGTATAAATGCAAATAAAAACTAAAAAAAGGAGAGCTCAAGCACTACAAAAAAAAATCTATTAAAGCAAGAAAAAAAAGCAAGAAGAGAGAGCCTCAAAAAGATATCAATCAAGTGCTTTTATTGCAAGCTGAACAATCACATCTTCAATATTAGAGAGTTGGTAAAGTGCTTTCAAGAGTAATCAAGTCAACCAACAGAGTCTAGCTCCATTTATTGTTTTATATTTATTGTTTTAGAGCTATATTCATTATGCTAAAATTCTTTCTACTTTTTCAACGTACCCCATATTTCATTGAGCATTAGTTCATAAATAGGCCTTCTCTGTTTAATGGCACAAACTACATTTATTGGAAAGCTCGAATGCATATTTTTATTCAAGCACTTGACTATGATATGTAGAGTGTCATAGTTAATGAACCTCATACACCCATAAAGATAATTGATAGTGTGTCTCTTTCCAAATCCAAAGAAGAATGAGATGAATTTGATAAGAAAATGACACAACTAAATGCTAAAGCCATTAATATTTTGTATTATTTATTAGAAGCTAATGAATTTAATCGCATATCTACTTGCACTTCTGCTAAAGAAATCTGGGGTACATTGCAAGTAACTCATGAAGACATTAACCAAGTTAAAGAATCTAAAATCAATATGATTGTACATAACTAAGAGTTATTTAACATGGCTTCTAATGAGTCTATTTCTAATATGTTTACTCATTTTACAAATATCATAAATAGTTTTAAAAGTCTCGATAAAAAATATTCTAACAGTCATTTGGTGAGAAGATTATCAGGTCATTGCCAAGAACATGAGAGGCCAATGTCATAGCTATCGAAGAAGGAAAGGACCTCAACACCCTTCCTCTAGAAGAATTGTTGTGTTTGCCGATGACTCACGAGCTATCTTTGGAGCAGAACCTTAAAGAAGAGCAATCAAAGAAAAGAAGGACCATTGCTCTCAAATCAACTACTCAATAAGAAGAAAACACAACACTAGGCCACTAATATGCTAAGAATGCAAGAAACTAGGCCACTATAGATTGGACTGCCCACTACTGTGGAAAACTTAGAAAAGGCCAAAAAAGAAAGCAATGGTCGCTACCTAGAGTGATAACAATGAAATGAGTTCAAAAGAAAAAACCCAAAAAATAGCAAACTTATGCCTCATGATTCATGTGGATGAGATAAATTTTGAATCATTAAATGACATTACTTTTGATGAACTTCAAGAAGCTTTTTATAAACTATTAGATGAATTTAAAAAGCTTAGTCAAACAAGTAGAAAACTCAAACTAAAAAATCAAACTTTGATAAATAAAAATAAAAATATTTTAAAAGTAAAACAAACATTACTATAAGAAAATTAGAACTTAAGTAATGAGGTAAACAAGCTAAAACCATTTGTTGATAAATTTATTTTGAGAACAAAAAAATTAAACATGATTTTAAACAGCCAACAAGTTGTTTTTGATAAAGTAGGACTTGGCTACAACCCTCTGCTAAAATAGAAATCTTTTAAAAAAATATTTATCAAATTATCAAACAATCAATCATAAAAACAACTTATTATAATTGTGATAAAACTGACCACAATTTCATTACCTATAATTGCAAAGTAAATAGCTTATATAACAAAGTTGTTGTTAAGAAAATATGACTTTTGAAACCATAATTACTAACTTGCAAGGATCCAAGAGAGCTGTTAGCATCCCTCATATGCCATGAAAATTTCGAAATAATTTTCAGATTGCAGCGGAAAAACATATGCGGGATCCGTTCATCGCATGAACGTATTTTAAAAATCTTTCGTTTGTAGATAGATTAGAATTAAATTATTTTAAACCATTTTAAAATCATTAAGAAGATCAGATCTTTACCTTGTGTGGGCAGATGGTCTCCGCAAATCTGATTTACGTGGATTTGTAGAAGGTTCGATGGAAGCCGCACAAGCGTCCGGCCTCTACGGGTATCCACACGAAGTGTTGAACCGGTCGAAGCCTTCGTATCTCCTCGGGGTGCTAGCTCTCTTGCAGAGATGGCTTTTGATGGTTGAAACTCTCCCTTTTCAATTAACTCTCGATTGATTTGTGAGAAGGAACAAAGAAAAGGAAGAAGATTGCAACACTCCTTACAGCCTTTTCTTTTGTTCTCGCGGTGGATGAAGGAATAGAATAGGAATTAGCCCACACGCCTTCCTCCCTTTTCTTTTTGTTCTCACGGCTGAAAAACAAGAGAGGAGAATCGGGGGCTTGTGGCTGGCTACTCAAGGGAAGATTCCTTTTCTTTTAAATGCTCACGGCACAAACTTTTTGGGAGGGATTTTATAAGGGGGCAGCCCCTGGTTTTTTTAATATCGATAAGTGTGGAGCCCCTAACTTTTAGGAGCTCCATATTTATCCCAAGGAGAGGCGTACGCCTCTCCTTTTCCTTTCAATTAATGAGCCCAGGGAGGAGCCTACGCCCCTCCCTCATTTCTATCATGCACGTGGAGCTCCTAATGTTAGGAGCTCCAATGCCTATCCCTTTTGTGCCGCACAAAGAAGATAGAGAGAGAGGAGGGCGTGAGCCCCTTCCTCTTATGTAGACTTAATCCTCCTTAGAGGAGGATTAGGTGGCCCCGCTTTAAGTAATTCCTAATCTAATTAAAAATTATTTTAATTTATTAGATTAAATTAATTAAGATTTTAGAAATCCTACTCCAAGTAGGACTTTAATTTAACTTGAAATCCTAATCTAATTAGGACTCCAAGAATCCTACTCCAAGTAGGACTCATGATCAAGTCCAATTAATTAAGTCTAATTAATTAAATTAAATTGCAATCCGATTGCAATTATTCCTTCTTCAACTTACTAACTCTTAGCGGGTTAACCAATTATCAATCAAATTGATTATTTCTGATTCCTAATCACATTCAACCATCGGATCGGTCAATACCTCTAATGTGTGTGACCCCATAGGTTCTATTCTGACCGATAGTGAGATATATTGTGATCTCTATCACAATATCATTGAAAACTTCTTTTAATGGGTTGAAACAATTTCAACTCAACTCACCAGGGATCATCGACCATCAAGATGGTCCCTGTGAGTCTCACCATCCACCAGTGACACCTAGCAGCATGTAGTGGCAACCCAGCAGAATAGAATGATGAACCTCTAGGTGCAGTTATCGTATGATACAGTCCTTCTATCGTGGATCCCTACAGACCGAAGGTCATGGATAACTCGTCAAACCCCGTCGTCTGTCATATGTCTAGATTTATTCGACTTGAGTTCGAGAGTAGAAAACTCTTTTCCACTATATATTCTGCCCTGGCCAAGGTCTTAGAACTCAGTCTAATAAATCACATAGGATCACTCCTCATCTATCAAGGTCGATAGATTCCATGTAAGTGCATACCCTACTCTTACAGTGAACTTACTGCAGCCAATCTACACAACAAGGATCCATATGACTAGAGACCATGTATATGTGTAGTCAAACTACAATAACCTCACTGTGAATAGCCGAAGCACCGCAGGTTAAAGGACCAGTCATACTACTGCAACATCAAGCAAGTCACTGACGAGTGGATAACATCCAAGTGACTTGTTGTCTTGGTCATGCTTAGTATCCTTGTTCTCTAACAAGCACCTGCACTTTCACTTCAGTGTCCCTACACTGTGGACTCAAGTCTCGTCCATCCATAAGAAAAGCAATCTCTTTACTGATCGGATTGATCACCATCCTCGTGATGATCCATTGATCAGGAGCATTTAGAAATTAATCACCAATGATACATGGCTCAAATTCTCAACTCTTGAGAATATGTATCATCATCTTATTAATTTCTTGGACGATTCATAGACACATAAACAATATGAATGAAAAGATGCCCATTTATTATTCAATAATAATAAAGTCAAGTACAAATTTATGTCCTAGAATTAATAATGTGTCCGCCAGATTGGCTTCTAGGGCATACATCTAATAATCTCCCACTTGCACTAAAGCCAATCATATATCTAAGTCCCATCTTCTCAAGGTGGGCTTCAGTCTTCTGCTGATTTAACTGCTTAGTGAGCGGGTCCGCCACGTTATCCGCGGAGTCTACTCTCTGCACCTCGAAATATTTCTTTTCGAGGTAGTCGCGTATGAGGTGAAAGCGCCGCTCTATGTGCTTGGACTTCTGATGAGACCTAGGCTCCTTAGCAAGAGCTATGGCGCCATTATTATCGTAGTAGAGTGTGATGGCATCTGATGGCATTACATCTAGCTCTGTAATGAATTTTTTGAACCAGAAGGCTTTCTTTGCAGCTTCAGAGGCGGCGATATATTCAGCTTTCATGGTAGAATCAGCAATGATCGGTTGTTTGGAACTTTTCCAATTTACCGTACCACCATTGCACAAGAACACATATCCAGATGTAGACTTTCTATCATCAATATCAGTCATGAAGTTTGAATCTGTGTATCCTTCTACCTTTAACTCTGATGATCCTCCAAAAACCAAGAACAAATCTTTAGTTCTTCTTAAGTACTTAAGAATGTTCTTCACAACAGTCCAGTGTTCTTCACCTGGATTCGACTGATATCTGCTAGTGACAGTCACAGCAAGGGCTATATCAGGTCGTATACATAGCATGGCATACATGAGGCTCCCTATTGCCGAAGCATAAGGGATCTTGCTCATGCGTTGTATCTCTTCAGATGTGTTGGGGCACATCTTCTTGGAGAGATGAATCCTATGCCTTAGGGGTAATAGACCCCTCTTGAAGTTTTCCATACTGAATCTCTTCAGTACCTCCTCTATGTACATCTTCTGTGTTAGGCCAAGCAACCTCTTAGATTTATCTCTATAGACCTTAATCCCTAAAATGTAGGATGCTTTCCCAAGGTCTTTCATGGAGAACTCTTTTGACAACCAGACCTTGACCGAGGTTAGCATGGGAATATCATTCCCTATCAAAAGGATGTCATCCACGTACAGTATGAGGAACACGACAGCACTCCCACTAACCTTCTGATAAACACTCGGTTCCTCTTCATTCTTGATGAAATCAAACGATTTGATCGCATTATTGAAACGAGCGTTCTAACTCCGAGATGCTTGCTTTAGTCCATAGATGGACCTTTGCAGCTTGCAGACCTTGTGATCTCCATCACTGAAAGTGAAACCCAAAGGCTGCTCCATATAGATATCTTCATCAAGATATCCATTCAGGAAAGCAGTTTTCACATCCATCTGCCATATTTCATAATCATGAAATGCTGCAATGGCAAGCAATGTTCGAATGGATTTCAGCATGGCTACAGGTGAAAAGGTCTCCTGATAGTCAATGCCTTCGCGCTGACTATACCCTTTCGCCACTAGCCTTGCCTTATAGGTCTCTACCTTTCCATCCGAACCTATTTTTCTTTTGTAGATCCATTTACATCCAATAGGTACTATACCTTCTGGTAGATCTACTAAGGTCCAGACTTGGTTGGAATACATGGAGTCTATCTCTGACTTCATGGCTTCCAACCATTTCTCGGAATCGATATCTGATATCGTCTCGTTGTAGATATTAGGATCCTGCATATGTTCCCTATCTCCCATGAGGAATATTTCCTCTGTATCCTCTACTAGTATACCTAAGTATCTATCGGGAGGATGGGAGACCCTACTTGATCTACGAGGTGGAGGACGTACTATGTGTACTGGCTCTATGTGAATAGGTTCTATAGGATCCATTACTCGTTGCTTTTCAGAGACTTTCTCTTCAAGCTTAATTTTCCTCCCACTGCCTCTATCAAGGATAAACTATTTTTCCAAGAAGATGGCATGTCGGCTCACAAACACATTGTGATCCTCTGAGATGTAAAAATTGTATCCTAATGACTCTTTAGGATATTCTATGAAACGAGCACTTATGGTCCTAGGCTCTAACTTGTCCTCCTGTTGTCGCTTGACGTGGGCCGGACATTTCCAAATCTTGAGATGACCAAGACTCGGCTTCTTACCATGCCATATCTCATACGGTGTTGTAGGAACGGATTTAGAGGAAACTCTATTCAATAAGTAAATTGCGGATAATAAGGCATCTCCTCAAAGAAACATAGGTAGATCAGTGAAGCTCATCATGGATCGGACCATATCCAACAGAGTCCGATTCCTCCTTTCTGACACCCCGTTGAGTTGAGATGTACCCGGAGGCGTCCATTGTGAGACTATGCCATTCTTCTTGAGATAGTCCCGAAATTCTCTACTAAGATATTCTCCTCCTCGATCTGATCGAAGAACCTTAAAGGTTTCTTCAGTCTATTTTTCTACTTCATTTCTGAATTCTTTGAACTTTTCAAAAGACTCAGTTTTGTATCTCATAAGATGCACATACCCATATCGTGAATAGTCATCGGTAAAGATAATGAAGTACAAATAACGATCCCTGGCTGACACATCAAATGGGCCACACACATCAGTATGTACCAGGGTAAGTATTTCAGTAGTCCTCTCCCCATGTCCTACAAAGGGTAATCTAGCCATTTTTTCTTGAAGACAGGACTCACAAATTGGATATGACTCGGAAGTCAATGGGCCGAGAAGTCCATCTTTCTCCATTTTGTTCATTTTGTCCTCTCCAATATGGCCAAGCCTGAGGTGCCACAAATACTTCTGGTTTATCTCATCTCTGGATCTTTTAGATCCTATGGCACTCACTACTTGCTCAGACACATTCACTGACACATCAACATGCAAGTGATAGAGACTGTCAATCATGAAACCACGTGCAACTAATTTATTTCTGAAATAAATAGAACAACAGTCTTTGTCAAAGGTCAAAACATGACTATCCTGTACTAAACATGAAACAGAAATCAAATTCCTGCTAGCAGCAGGGACATAATAACAGTCTCTAAGCAATAAACTAAATCCAGACGGTAATCGCAGAGGATAGGTGCCCACAGCTACAGCAGCAACTCTTGCCCCGTTGCCTACCCTAAGGGTCACTGCACCTTTCGCCAGCCTCCTACTTTTCTTTAGACCCTGCATAGTAGTGCACAAATGAGCACTAGAACCAGAATCCAAAATCCAACTAGAAGTAGAAGAAACCGTAAGGTTAGTTTCAATTACGAGCAAGTCTAACATACCTTCAGAAGGTGTGTCTACCTTTTTGTTCTTTAGGCTCTCGAGGTATGAAGGGCAGTTCCTTTTCCAATGGCCATCGACGTTGCAGTGGAAATATTTTCCTTTGTCATTAGCCTTTTTCTTCTGAACTTCCTTCTTTGGCTTCTTGTCTTTCTTCTGCTTCTTAACAGGCTTCTTTTTCTTCCAAGTAGACTTTCTCTTGGAACCAGAAGTCAGCTCAGCAGCTAGAACAGAGCCCCTTGAACCTTTCAAGGCCCCTTCAGCAGTTACCAATATGTTCAACAATTCGGTCTTAGTGCATTCAATCTTATTCATATGATAGTTTACTATAAACTGCCCAAATGAATCAGGAAGGGATTACAGGATCAGATATATCTGCAGTTCCTTATGCATGGACATACCGAGCTTCTCAAGCTCCTCGAGGTCCTTGATCATAGTCAAACAGTGATCGTGGACAGACTGCCCCTCGCGCATCTTTGCTTTGAAGAGTCTCTTGGACACTTCAAAGCATGCAGTGCGGCTCTACTCACCATACAACTCTTGCAGGTGAGCCAGTATTTCTCTAGCAGTCTTCATGTTCTCATGCTGGCATTGAAGTTCATTAGTCATGGATGCCATGATGTAGCACTTGACCCTAATATCGTCATCTGTCCACTTTTGATGCGTCTCACGCTGATCATCAGTAGGACGTGCTGGTAACCTAGGGATGTCACTCTCGAGCACATACCCTAATTTTTCACAACTCAGAACTATTTGGAGGTTTCTCAGCCAGTCTTTGTAATTGGTTCCGGTCAGTCGGTTGGTTTCAAGAATACGGGTCAAAGGGTTTGAAGCTGACATTGTGATCTGTAGAGAGTAAAGATTCTAGTTGGACTTTGTACTTGAACTCTATTTGTTTTAGGGACTTTTAAAACAAATATGCTCCCACTATTTTCTCGAATCCCTCATACTCCTCTGATGGAGAAACGAAAACCCTACACGACTAGGATTTCTAGTAGGTACTGCGGTCTCACCGATTTACATGCCACCTCACCTAACAGTTATTGGTGACATATAAATGGATGAGTGTACAACTCTTGTACAATGCTTCTCAAGCAAATTGCAGTGGTACTTGGTCTCTAAGGCATGAAGACCTCACCTAACAGTTATTGGCCCCATTACTTTGTCAAGTGAAACCCACCGTATAACCGCAGAAATAAAGTCGTCATTGGGTCCTCACCTAACAGTTATTGGTGCCCAACCCCACCTTTACCCCACAAATAGAGAGGTCCAGTCCCCCGATGCAACTTGCCCACTGTGTCCAGCCGAGACAAATCAACACCGAAAAGACCTTAGCAGCTCTACTACGGTGGAAGACCTATGGACTTAATATTGCATAATCAAGTCTCAGTGTTTACAACTTGAGTTCTTCATAAGAGGTAATCGAACAATTAGCTAGGTAAGCAGGTGGGAGGCTCTCCTTACTCAGAGAGTAAGGTCCTAATTAAGTAACCACCTTTTAGGCTTGCCTAGACACTAATTAGATCAATTAATCTAATATGACTAACTCATGTTGGTTCACCCTTGACTGATTAGGGAGGTTTCGAATTAGGTCTCACTCGATCGCGTATTCACATCTCATGCAAATAGAAATCTACCCGCATAATCATAAGCATTAAACATCCAGGCATTTATCAAAAATAAAATTAATGGTGATGATCATAGATCCAGGATGGGGTCATTTTACAAGCACATGCACGTCAATTGGTTTGATCGTCTTCAACTCTTGACTCGATCTTGATCCCTTAGGTCCAATTGTGATCAACTCCTTGATCTATCTTCAATCAACCCTTGATCTCGATCCGCGCATGTTGAGCTTGTTGATGTACATATCGATTAACCATCGACGTGCAACACACATCACAGGTTACATCCCAGATTGCCTTAAAAATTAAAATAAAAATAAAGAATAAATTACAACCCTTTTCATGAGACACGCAGGTCTCTAATACATGAATTTAAGATGCACGCAGGCATCTGAAAATTAAAATTACATGCATCACAGAACATCGCAAAATATTTCAGCACATTCAAAGGGTCCATCCATGATCATCACCATACGCATCACATGCATAAAAATTATTTTCAGATCTGATATTTAACTGATTATTTCATCTCATGACTTGCTGATTATGCAAGATATGATTCTAAATATTTGTAATCATATTATCAAAGCATTAGAATCATTAATCCAAGCATCCAATAATTAGTATGCAGAAAAATCAGCAAGCTGAAAATTCTGCATACATAAATTTCAGCAAGCATAATCCATTAAATTTCAGATCTAAAATGCCTTGAAAAATTTAATTCTAATCTTAATCTACATAACCATGGCTCTGATACCACTGTTAGCATCCCTCATATGCCATGAAAATTTCGAAATAATTTTCAGATTGCAGCGGAAAAACATATGCGGGATCCGTTCATCGCATGAACGTATTTAAAAAAATTTTCGTTTGTAGATAGATTAGAATTAAATTATTTTAAACATATACATATACACATACATATACACATACATATACATATACACATACATATACGCATACGTATACATATACATACATATATGCATAAGTATACATATACATATACACATACGTATACGTATACATATACATATATGTATACATATACACATACGTATACATATACATACACATACCTATACACATACGCATACGTATACATACACATACACATACGCATACGTATATGTTGCTGGAATTTGGACCCGGCGGCGACCACTGGGCCAGGAAGGAGGAGCTCCGGTGAGAATCGGCGAGCGGCGGTCTGGCGGCGCACGACGTCCTCCGAGAGACCTGCAAGAAGCCGGTGGCCGGGGTTTCCGGCGCCGGCCCTCCGAAGCTTAAGTCAGAGGGGGCAAGTGTATGAACAGGAGAAGTAGTGAATATTCAGAGTTTCCATCTCCCAGCCCCTTTTAAAATGGAGAAGTTCCCCTTTTATAGAGGGGGCTAGGTTACCTGTGATGTGATGGGGCAAACGGTCTGTCGTACGATTGGGCATGCAGTAGAAATTAATGCTCGATCGTGTGAATCAATGTTGTTACTGTAGGAGATTAGGCCGAAACTCTCAAGTCATCGTGGAATCATGCCATCATTCGTAGCCAAGCAGGTTTGCCGTAAGGAGCTTGATGTCCGCAGACGGCAGAAGCCATACGCTTTAATTGTTGAGTAAACTGAGTGCCCGTAGGGGCCATGCGCTATGATTGTTGAGTAAACCGAATGCCTGTAGGAGTCGTATGCATTGATTGTTGACGAAGGCAAAGCATAGTTTTTCGGTCGCGCTGCGGAGGGATGTGTCCACAGCGCGTGAGTCGGGCGTCTTTGGATCGGTAGGGCCGCTCGGAAGCTTCCAGGTCGGAGGAGGTCTGCTCGGGCGCTTCCACGTCGAAGGGTCCGCTCGAACGCCTCCAGGTCAAAGGAGGTCTGCTCGGGCGCTTACAGGTTGGAGGGTCCGCTCGGACGCCTCCAGGTCGGAGGAGGTCTGCTCGGGCGCTTCCAGGTCGGAGGGTCCGCTCGGACACCTCCAGGTCGGAGGAGGTCTGCTCGGGCGCTTCCAGGTCGGAGGGTCCACTCGGATGCCTCCAGGTCGGAGAAAGTCTACTCGGGCGCTTTCAGGTCGGAGGGTCCGCTCGGACGTTCACGCAAGCGTGACGACTTATATTTTTCCTCCCAACACTATCCCCCCGACTTCTGAGCTCGAGCTGCTTGCAGGCTTGAGAGCGGGAAGTAGCTACGGTCGTGTTAATATGGATTAGGGGAAATTTTGAATTATCGCGCGCTTCAAGGCGCTTTTAATGGGCGGCGTCTCCTTTTTCGGAAATGTTTCATCAGGAGGGTACCTTTTCATTTTTCGAATCATCTTCGCATCGTGGGCTCATGATGGGGCCACACGATCCGACAAGGCGCTTCCATATTCGAAGCGTCAGCTCGAATTGAATGCAGCACTTTAATTTTCGGGGTCAACACGTGTCGTGATCTGGACGGGGAGCAGTGCTCCGCCTCGCAGATCTAGGTTGCCAGAGGGATTTATATATAAATCCCTACTTGGCCGTCTCTGACTTCTTTCCCATTGTCTTTCTCCATCTTCTTCCTAGTCCGAAGCGGCCGATCCTCCATTACCTCCGGCGAACTCCCAAAGGTGTCCTCCTCTTCGTTTGCTCGGAGCCCTTTCTTTCTCCCCTCTCTGCTCTCTCTCTTCTTCTTTTTTTCCTAATGGGTCTTGGTCCGGATGAAATTGAGTCCACAATGAGTGAGGTGGAGGTTGAGATGGCCGAGAAGTGGTTTTTTCCTCGGCGAGGGTTCCGTTTGGAACCCACTGGGTTGGGGGATCGGGTAACGAACCCCCCTGTAGGTCGGATCGGAGTGTATTTGGAGGCACTCTGGGCCGGCCTACGATTTCCCTTCCATGGGTTCGTGAATGAATTGCTCGGGGAGTACCAACTCGTCCCGGCGCAACTTGCTCCGAACGCATGGAGGATGATTATCGGGTTCCTGTCCTTGGGCATGGCATACGGGATCCCGTCTTCCGTGAATGTCTTCCGGCGGCTCTTCATGTTGAAGTCCAACCCGGGAGACGGAGAGTGGCTCTATATCGCCCTTCAGGGGGGGCACTCTTCCAGGGCGCTCCGATGTCCATTCATGACTGGAAGAAAAAAAATTTCTTTTTGGGTTCCGAGCGATCATGGGGGTTCGATCCTAGGTGGAGGCAAGGCCGGCTCAAGACCGCCAACAAACTCCCTAGGCTTTCCACGCGCGAGCAGGGGATCCTTAATGCCGTTCGCGGCCTCGGGGATGGTATTCTTCTGAGCGGCCTCGTGAGCGAGGACGCTCTAGTCAATGTCGGTCTGAGCTCGGCGCGCCCTCAGGGTAAGGGTAGTAGTAACTTAAAAAATTTCCTTTCTTCTTTTTTCTCATAATATTTTTACAAACTTATTTTGCTCGTCCTTGCAGACATTGCGAAAATGGTGACCAAGAGCGGAGCTTTGTACGCTCGGTTCCGAAAGATGGCGGCCGAGCTCGGAGGAGTCTTGCCCGAGCCAAAGAAGAAGGCCAAGGTCTCGGCTGATGGGGCCGCCGAGAAGAGTGCTCCCCGAGTTGAGCCCTCCGAAGCTGCTCGGAGGGGGCGCTCGAGCTCCGAGCCCAGGAGCTCAGTAGGGGGTGCTCGAGCTCCGAGCCCAGGAGCTCAGTAGGAGCTGCTCGCAGATCCCTGGTCGGCCGTCTGTCCGACCCGAGCGCCCGGCATCTGAGCCGGGCAGCAACCGAGGGGCCGCGAGGCCGCCTTCGCCGAAGGCGATAAGGCCCAGCCTCCTCGACCCACCGGAGGACGAGGGCCAACAAGAAAGGTGGCCCTACATTCCGGAATGGGCAGTGTTCGAGAGCGACTCAGCCCTCGAGAATGTTGAGACGGCGCGGCAGATCTTCCGCGTCGCACTTCTTCCAGCCGACAGGGCAAAAATTCAGGCCATGAGCCTGAACAATTTTCTGGAGTCAACTCGCCTCTCCGCTGTTCGGGTAAGTCTATTCATTATTTACTATTATTTATTATTATTTTTTGCGCTTTTAGCTTTCATGCCCTAATTTTATCCTCGGCCTAACTTCTCTTTGCCCTACTTACAGCACCTCCACAAGATTGATACACTGATCACGATCGGCGCAGACTATAAGGAAAGAGCTCGTCGGTGCTCACGGGCACAGGAAGAGGCCGAGAAAAAGCTGGCAGAGGCCGAGCTCCAAAAGAATGAGCTTTTGCTTAGATTTGGGGGCCAGCAAGGACGAAGTCCAAATTTAGGTCGCGGAGCTCGAGGAAAAAAGGGCCGCTCACGCTCTGATTAGATCCGAGGTGCGGGCCGCCGAGGCTCGTTTGGCCGAGGCACAGTCCCTGCTCGTCGTTCGCGAGCAGGAAATAAAGAATATGGAGCTGAAGGCCGAGCAACTCGAAGCTCGGAAGAAGGAGGTCCGGGAGCAGGCCCAGAACGCCGCTCAACTCTTCCGTGAATCGGAAGAGTTTCGTGACCTGCTCGAAGAGGAAGCCGTGAACGGGCTCATCCAGGGCTTCAACGACTTCCGCAATCAACTGAGGCGGCTCTGCCCCGACTTCGACCTCGACCTGCTTCAATCGGGAGCGGGCGTCGAGGAGTCCGAGGCAGATGACTCGGTTGAGGCGGAGACTCAGGCGGTTGAAGAAGCCGCTCAAGAGGCTGAGGTCGCTGCCGAGGAAGGTACGGCGGGAGCACCCGAGGCTGCTCCCGAAGTTGCTGAGGACGGCCGGGCCGAGACCTTCGCACGGAGGAGCCAGCTGCTGCCGAGGGCTTGGCGGGAGTTCCTGAAGCTGCCCCCGAAGCTACCGAGGACAGTGGGGCCGAAGGAATCCCGGCTGCTGGTGCTGCGCTCGCCCCTTAGGATTTTCTTTTTCTTTTGTTATTTTTGTAAAGGAGGATGGCCTTTATGTCTGTTATACGGCCGAGCCTCAATTTTGTACTCAGCCTTCGGGCTTTTCTTCTAAATGAATTTTCTTTTTCAAATTTGTGTAATTGATTTAAGTCTCGCTTCTCAGTAGATCTAAGTTTCTTCGGGTTCACTCAAGTTCATGGACTTGGGCTCTGCGGCCTCAACCACATTTGTTACGTAGTCAAACTTAGGTTTGGCATATTTGCCAAGTCCCTGGATTCGAGTCCTAAGTTCCCGCTGCTCGGACCCTCGACCAGCGATATCGCTGTATTTAGGTCCGAGAGACACTCGCCTGTCCTCGGGCTCGTCAAAATTGAACGGGGTTCGAATCCCTCTCCATCCGCGAGGTGCCTTCGGGCTGCCGAGCCCTAGAACCTGAGGTCGCTAACTTGGCTCAAATTTCATCGACTCCATGAGCTCGGACCTCTAGTCACCGAAGCGGATTGTCGGACCCCCCCGACTTAAACAGGTCTAGGTTCAGGCCCGATACAAGTCCCCAAGCTCGGGATCGAATTTCGCCGAGCTGCCGGTATAAATCGAACTAGGATTCACTAACGAGTAGTGCGCGTGGGGTCAATGAGGCCAGCCCATGATTGACCCGGCAAAGCACCCGACACTGGTCAGGACTTTATTTAAGCATTCAATCGGTGCAGGAACGAATGAAACAATGAAAGTACTGATTAAAATGTACCTTTTGTACTGTCGAAGTCGAGCGTCTCACGCCGAGGTCGGCAGCTTTGTTCCTCGACAAACTTTTAAGGATGCTCTTTTGCTCGGGATCCACTTTCTGGGGACGCCGGCACATTAGGAGAAATAGTTGCCATTGGAGATCTGTGTGGGCGTCGCTTTGTCGTCCACGAACATTTTGGGGGCTCTGTTGTCAATCATAAATATTTGGAGGGCCGCGAAGGTACTACCCCGTCATCCCGAGGTCGAGGGAGCTCGGGCTCACTGTAGACTCGTCGGAAGAACTCGACCTTAGTCGAGGAGGCGCTACGGGGGGCCGCGAAGGTACTACCCCATTGTTGGTGTTGAGCGCCACGGAGGGCCACGAAGGTACTACCCCATCTTTCCGAAGTGTCGAGGAAGCTCGGGCTCACTGTCGACTCGTCGAGGCATCTCGACCTTAGTCGAGGAGGCGTTACGGGGGGCCGCGAAGGTACTACCCCGTTGTTGATGTTGAGCGCCACGAGGGCCGCGAAGGTACTATCCCGTCTTTCCGAAGTGTCGAGGGATCTGGGCATGCACTGTCGACACTCAGGGCATCTCGACCTTAGTCGAGGAGGCGCTACGGGGGGCCGCGAAGGTACTACCCCGTTGTTGATGTTGAGCGCCACGGAGGACCGCAAAGGTACTACCCCATCTTTCCGAAGTGTCGAGGTATTTGAGGGAGATCGAGATCGAGCTCGACATTGGCACTTCAGACTTCTGGCTAAGGCGCCCGGTGTTGCCCGGTGTTAATTCTAGTATCCGAGCGAGGTCGTATATACGAGCCGGGCTGGGTCGTCTGAGATTCATGAAACATTTAGTCATCAGGAGAAACGCAGCACGGTTGAACGATTGCAGATAAATTATTGTAAAAAGATAAGACTCATGCTCCGATCAGAGAGAACCCTCGGGGTCCTATTGGTAATACACCCGGAGGTTTTCAGAACTCCAGCTTCGTGGAATGGGGGTCCTCTCGAGAGACTCCAGCTTGTATGCCCCGGGTCGCTGGACGCACGCGACCCGGTAAGGTCCTTCCCAATTCGGAGCCAACTTCCCTTGCTCGGTCGGCTGAGAGGCTTCAGCCCTTCTGAGGACGAGGTCCCCCACTTTGAATGATTTGACTTTGACTCTGGCGTTGTAGTATTGCGTCGTATTTTGCTGGTACCTCGCCATGCGGACTCGGGCGGCTTCCCTTGTCTCCTTGATTAGGTCCAGGTTGTTTCTGAGCTGCGAAGAGCTAGAGTTGGCGTCATAATGCTCTACCCTTGAGGAAGGGAGCCCGATCTCCAATGGGATGACGGCTTCCGTTCTATATATCAAATTGAAGAAAGTTTTGCCGGTGGGTACACGGAATGTGGTCCGATAAGCCCACAGGACGTTGTATAGGTCTTCGACCCACTGTCCCTTGGACTGGTCGAGCCTAGCTTTGAGCCTCTGCAAAATAGTACGATTCGTTACCTCAGTTTCTCCATTCGTCTGAGGATGCGCGATCGAGGTGAAGCGGTGGTCGATGCCGAGCTCGGAGCAGAACTCTCTAAAGCGAGCGTTATCAAACTGGCGGCCGTTGTCTGATATGAGGATGCGGTGAAGTCCGAATCTGCAGATAATTGACTTCCAGACGAAATCCCACATCTTCTGCTCGGTGATCCGGACAACTGGCTCAGCCTCAACCCATTTTGTAAAATAGTCAATAGAGACAACCAAAAATTTCCTTTGCCCGGTTGCCAGGGAAAATGGTCCTAGAATATCAATTCCCCATTGGGCAAATGGCCAGGAGGAACTGATCGAGGTCAATAGGGCCGAGGGTCGGCGTTGGATATTGGCATTCCTCTGGCATCGGTCGCATCTCCGGACGAAGTCCAGCGTATCCTTCTGGAGTGTCAGCCAATAATATCCCTGGCGTAGGATCTTATGCGCCAGTGCTCGGCCTCCCAGATGATTTCCGCAAATTCCTTCGTAGACTTCACGTATCGCATAATCCGCCTCTGTCGGGCGGAGGCATCTAAGGAGGGAAGAGGTAAAAGATCTCCGATAAAGCTTGCCTTCATACAATATGTACCGAGTGGCTAGATGCTTGACTCGGCGAGCCTCGCGTTCATCACTGGGGAGGACTTCATCCTGTAGGTAGCTGATGAGCTCGTCCATCGAGCTCGGCTCGACCTCGATGCAAAGGGTCGGCTCGAGTTCCTCCGTGCTGGGCATTTGGAGATACTCCAGCGCTGCTGCTTTGGGGAGCTCGCTCATACGGGAGGACACTAACTTCGATAATTGATCTGCTCTGAGATTCTCCGACCTGGCAATGTGTTGGATGTGGAAAGAGCTCAGAGTCGAGATGAGGTATCGCACTTTCTGAAGATATTTCTGCATTGATGGTTCCCTGGCTTCAAAATCTCCCAAGATTTGGCTTACAACTAGTTGGAAATCACTGAAAACCTTCAGGTTCTCGACCTTCAGCTCCTTAGCTAGCTTGAATCCGGCAATAAGTGTCTCGTACTCCGCTGCATTATTCGAGGCGGAGAATTCGAAGCGCAGAGCTTATTCTGCAACTACCCCATCCGGGCTGGTGAGGATGAGGCCTGCTCCGCTACCCCCCGAGGTCGAGGAGCCGTCCACATGTAAGGTCCATGGTTGTTCCAAGGGCTCCTCCGCTGTAGGTATGGGCTCGGGCTCGTCGGGCACAGTACACTTCATGATAAAGTCGGCAAGCGCCTGGGCTTTAATTGTTGGCCTCGGACGATATTCAAGATCAAATTCTCCGAGCTCGACTGCCCACTTTGTAATTCGACCAGCACGATCTGATCGTTGCAGGATCTGCTTCATCGGCTGGTCAGTAAACACGGCCACTGTGTGAGCTTGGAAATAGGGTCGGAGTCTCTGAGCTCAGACGACCAGGGCAAAGATAGTCTTTTCCAGTTTGGAGTATCGGGTCTCAGCATCCCTCAAGATCCGGCTAGTGTAGTATAGCGGTCTCTGAAGCTTGATCTCCTCTCGGATCAGGATCGAGCTCACTGCAACTGGAAAAACAGCCAAGTACAGATAAAGGAGCTCATCCTGCTGAGGCTTCATGAGCAAAGGAGGAGAAGCGAGAAGACGCTTAAGCTCTTCAAAGGCTCGCTGGCATTCTGCCGACCACAAGAAGTTCTTCAGCCGCTTAAGAACCGCGAAGAACGGGAGACAGCGCTCGGCAGACCGGAAAATAAATCTTCCGAAAGCTGCAACCCGTCCCGTGAGCCGCTGTACCTCTTTAACTGTCCTCGGGGGCACCATCTCTTGGAGCGCTCGGATCTTCTTGGGATTGGCTTCAATTCTCCATTGGATAATCATGAAGCCAAGGAACTTGCCCGAGGTGACTCCGAATGCACATTTTGTAGGATTGAGCTTCATTCGGTACCTTCGAAGCATGGAGAATGCTTCGTCAAGGTCAGCCACATGATCCTTCACCATTCGGCTCTTCACCAACATGTCATCAACATAGACCTCCAGGTTTCGACCTATTTGGTCTTTAAAGATTCGGCTGACCAGCATTTGATAAGTTGCTCCAGCATTCTTTAAGCCGAAGGGCATCACTTTGTAGCAATAGGTGCCCCCGTCAGTAATGAAGGCCGTCTTTTCTTCATCTTCTGGCGCCATCCGGATCTGGTTGTATCCTGAGAAGGCGTCCATGAATGTCAGCAACTCATGTCCTGACGTGGAGTCCACGAGCTGGTCGATGCTAGGGAGTGGAAAGCTGTCCTTCGGGCAGGCCTTGTTCAGGTCGGTGTAGTCTACGCACATGCGCCACTTTCCGCTAGCTTTTCTGACAAGGACCACATTGGCGAGCCACTCCGGATAGGATATCTCCCGGATGAAGCCGGCCTTGAGGAGTTTGTCGACTTCCTCGGCCACCGCTCGTTATCGTTCCGGGGCGGCACTCCGCTTCTTTTGCTGCACGGGCTTGCAGGTCGGCTTCATTTGGAGTCGGTGGACCACGACCTCCGGATCTATCCCCAGCATATCAGCGGGCGACCAGGCGAAGATATCCTTGTTGGCCCGTAGGAAGCTAACAAAGCGATCTCTCTCACGAGCGTCAAGATCGGAGCCGACCTGGAAGGTTAGCTCGAGACAATTTTCTCGTAAGAAAATTTGGGTGAGTAGCTCACCAGGCTCTACCCGCTTCTTCTGAGGGTCGACCCGTGTCTCTAAAGTTTCAGCTGAGAGCTTGTCATCTGGTGTCGAAGTCGACACCTTGGCCGGTTGCTTCGCCTCATGGGTCGCCATGTAGCATCGCCTCGCTACCGCCTGGTCCCCACGGACTTCGTCGACTCCTTGGCTGATGGGGAACCGCATAAGTAGGTGGTAGGTTGAGACCACGGCTCAAAGAGTGTTGAGCCCTGGTCGTCCAAGGATGGCGTTATAGGCCGAGGGCAAGTGCACCACGAGGAAATCCATCCTCACGGTACTCTCTCGGGGGGTGAGCCCGACCGTGACCAGGAGATTGACCTCGCCCTCCACCAGAATCAAGTCTCCGGTAAATCCGACTAGTGGGGCGTTCATCCTCCATAACTGCTTCTCTGTCATCCCCATTCTAGAATAGGCATCAAAGTACAAAACATTCGTCGAGCTTCCATTATCAACTAGGATACGTTTTACATCAAACTTGTTTACGACCATAGAGATGACCACAGCATCATCGTGGGGAGTTTCAACTCCCTCTAGATCCTCATTCGAGAAAAAGATGACTTCAGAGGTGCGGGGGCGCTTTGGAAGAAGCCTTTCCCCAGCTGGTTCTCCGGCTGGCCCCCCCTGTCTATAGTGTTGATAGTGCCAGCTATGGGTTTGTTAGCATTCAGCTCTCCATGCCGCACGGCGTCCTCCACTGGCCTTTTTTCTTCACGCCGGTTCCGCACGAACCGGTTGAGCACTCCTCGGCGGATGAGTGCCTCGATCTCGTCCCGGAGCCAGAAGCAGTTGTGGAGTGATTGATTATAACCCTATTTGATTTTGATGAGCTCAAAGCATTTGAGTATATCTTATACTAATGAATTCAATCTAGTGTTTCAGCCAAATATTTGTGAATTTATGTTTAAGTGTCTCTAGCTTTGGTTCAATACATTTTGGCTAAGTATGGAAATCAGTTTGAACCAAAGTCTGAAGCTCGAGTCGACTCCGGAAGATTACGAGTCGACTCCAAGTGTTTCAGAAGCTCTGGCACATGCTCGAGTCGACTCCGGTACACTACGAGTCGACTCCGACTGAGAACTGACAGAAAGACAGAAAGTTGATTTTCAGACCCTGTCAGCGAGTCGACTCTAGAAGGGTTCGAGTCGACTCCGATGGTTGCCGAGTCGACTCCCGACATTTTCGAGTCGACTCCAAAGGGTAACAGAAGAAAGACAGAACAATGTATTTCAGACCCTGCAACCGAGTCGACTCCAGAAGGTTACGAGTCGACTCCGAAGTTTGGCGAGTCGACTCCTAGTTAAGTACGAGTCGACTCTCAAAGGAAAGCAAAACTAGAAGGCAGTTCAAGCCAAAACACAGAGGATCAGTTTTCGGATTCTGAGAGCCAAGTCGACTCCAACAAAGTGCGAGTCGACTCCGAGGCAATTCAACTCAAAACACAGAGAAACAGTTTTCGGATCCTGAGAGCCGAGCCGACTCCAAGTACTCCCGAGTCGACTCCCAAGTCAGCCGAGTCGAACCCAACAAAATCCGAGTCGACTCCGAGGCAGTTCAACTCCAAACACAGAGGATCAGTTTTCGGGCTCTGAGAGCCGAGTCGACTCCAAGATGATCCGAGTCCACTCGAGAAAGAAATACAGAAAAACAGATCTCTGAAACCCTGAGAACGAGTTGTCTCCGGAGGGCCGAGTCATCTCCAGACATTGGCGAGTCGACTCCAGGGTTGGCCGAGTCGACTCCAGAAAGGGACAGCACTTTAATTCAAATCCTGAACAGTGGGCGAGTTGTCTCCACTAAAGTGTGAGTCGACTCCAGCAACAGCCGAGTCGACTTCAGATCGAGCGAGTCAACTCCAACCCCAACGGATACACTGTCAGGAGTTGCAGAGTGTGCAGAACGGCCACAAAAAGGTGTTTAACGGCTAGTTTTCAAAGTGGACTGCTTAAATAGCCAGAGTGAACAGTAGTAGACATCAAGAGAGCTATTCCATTCAAACAAAAAGGGATTTCCACCTACCAAAGGCTCTCAAGAGTAATACAAGAGAAAGAAGGAAAAAGCGCATTGAACTCCATCCAACAAACGTTTTCTTCGCATTCGAGGCTCTCCTCTGACATCAAATCATTAGTGCATTCAAAGAGGAGACTCAGAGTTCGAGAAGCCCCTTCTTCCTCTTCCAAAATCTGTTTGAGGGCTTCAACTCTACATTATTTACATTGTTCATATTTGCCTTTTAAGAAGCTTTTTCTGTACTCTTTACAAACTGTTTTCTTGTTACTTGATTCAATCAGGGGATTGAATCAAGGTTGTTGAGGTTTGTTGGTGAGCTGAAGTTAAAACCAACGGTGTAAGGGTTCGATTGTGATCCCGAGAAAACAATCGGGTGGTTCTAGTCGGTGAGCCTGTGAAAACCGACCGAGTTCGTTATGATATAGTGAAAACAACAAGTTGGATTGTGAACTTGTAAAACAATCGGCTGTAATCCTAGGAATTATAGTGAACTCCCAAGTGAAGCTTGGGGAGTGGACGTAGGAGCAAGGGTTAGCTCCGAACCACTATAAAATCTCTTGTGTTTGTAATTGATTCATTGTCTCTTCCATCCTCACTACAACTAGTAATCTAATTAATTGATTCATTGTAATTGACTCACTACAACTAGTAATCTAATTAATCAGCCTGCAATAATATTAATTAGTTACTCATTAAGTTTTAATTTGCAATTATTACTTAAAACCTAATTCACCCCCCCCCTCTTGGGTTGTCTTCTTGGGCAACAAGTGGTATCATAGCAGGAGCTCTTCTATCAAAAGAGTAAAAGATCAAAATGACAACCCCTTTTGGATCTTCACTTATTGAGGGACAATCCACCAATAGGCCTCCATTCTTCAATGGAACCGACTACACATATTGGAAGGCTAGGATAAAAATATTTATCCATGTCCAAGACTATGAGATTTGGAGTATCATAGTTAATGGACCATACATTCCTTCTATTTTTATAGATAACATTACTATTCCCAAGCTTGAAAAAGATTGGGATGACAATGATAGAAGGAAGGCACAACTAAATGCCAAAGCAATGAATGTGCTTTATTGTGCCTTAGACCGTAATGAATTCAATAGAGTCTGTACTTGCAGTTCTGCAAAAGAGATATGGGACAGACTTGAAGTGACCCACGAGGGCACGAATCAAGTCAAGGAATCCAAAATAAACATACTAGTTCATAAGTATGAACTATTTAAAATAGATTCTAATGAAACTATCACTTGCATGTTTACTAGATTTACTGATATTGTCAATGGTCTAAAAAGCCTTGGCAAAAGTTATGCTAACAGTGACCTTGTCAAGAAAATTCTTCGATCTTTGCCAAGGTCATGGGAAGCCAAGGTAACGGCAATCCAAGAAGCCAAGGACTTAAACAAGCTGCCACTCGAGGAGCTTCTTGGAAACCTGATGACGCATGAGCTCACAATGAAACAACACAGCGAAGAAGAATCCTCTCATAAGAAAAAGGTAATAGCCCTCAAATCCACTTCTTCTAACAAAGATCCATCTTGCAGTAGCAGCAGCGAAGAAGAAGACAATGAGGGAGATGATGATGAGGCTCTTCTCGTGCGAAAGTTCAGAAAGTTCATCAACCGAAAAAAGTTCTTTCATCAGAGGAGAGGTCCCTCAAATTTCTACAACAAGGACAAAGGTAAGGAAAGGAAAAGTGAGGGAATCGGTTGCTATGAGTGCAAGAAACTGGGACATTTCAGAATCGACTGTCCATTATTGAAGAAGAGCATCAAGCACAAGAAGAAGAAAGCTCTTGTCACCACCCTGACAGACTCCGATTCATCATCATCATCATCGGATGAGGAACAAGAGAAAAAGGTCAACTTCTGTTTTATGGCAAATGAAAATGAGGTAACATCTGAAACGCATTTAGATTTTACCTTTGATGAATTGTATGATGCTTTTAATGAACTAATGGATGAATATAAGACAATAAATCTTAAGAATAAAGAACTAAAACTAACTAATCAATCTCACTTCCATAAGTATGATAAATTAATTAAGGACAAGGATTTTATCATTAAAGAAAATTTAGAACTTAAAACAAGCAACCAAATGTTAATTCAAAAAACTAATACCTTAATTAAAGATAACGAAAAACTAATCAAGGAAATTTCAGAACTTAAAAACGGTAAACAAACTTTAAAAGATAATCTCACAAAAGACTTAAACATACTAAAAACAGAAAAACAAAAGCTAACACAAGAGCTTGAAAAATACAAACCTATTGTTGAAAAGTTTACATATAGTTCAGAAAAATTGAAAATGATACTTAACAATCAACGAGCTGTGTTTAATAAAGCTGGTTTAGGATATAAACCTAATAATAAGCAAAAGCTCCTTAAAAATTTCTTTGTGAAAGCAGGGAAAAGTAAAACTAAGAATATAACCTATTTTTGCTGTGGAAAAGTAGGACATAAAGCTAATGTGTGTGACCATAGGAAAGCAGAAGCTAAAAGAAAAATTAAAAAGGTTTGGGTTTCAAAAGGAACCAACATTACTAACCTTGAAGGACCCAAGAAAACTTGGGTACCTAAAATTGTATGATTTCCTTATGTAGGAGTGTCTTGCAGCCAAAGTCGACAAAAACTGTTGGTATTTGGATAGTGGCTGCTCAAGACACATGACGGGTGACAAGGAGCAATTCTTTCACCTTAGAGCCTAAGAAGGGAGGTGCTGTGACATTTGGAGACAATAACCAAGGTCACATCGTTGGTATAGGTAAAGTACAAATCACCTCTTCAACCTTCATTGATAATGTACGATTTGTAGATAGTCTTAAGCATAACCTACTTAGCGTTAGTCAATTATGTGATAGAGGTTTTGATGTTTTGTTTAAGTCATCTTTATGCATCATAACCAACTCAATTGACAATGGATTAGTATTTAAAGGAATTAGACGTGGTAACGTCTATGTAGTAGATCTTGAAGACCTTGCTAAAAACAGTCCTTGCTTAGTAGCTAGTGATACTAAGGTTGATGATGCAAGTTGGTTATGGCACCGTAAATTAGGTCATGCAAGTATGAATACAATATCTAAGTTAGTTAAAAGAGATTCTGTAATAGGTTTGCCAAAACTAAAATTTGAGAAAAATAAAATTTGTGAAGCATGTCAATATGGCAAACAATCTAGGAGCTCTTTTAAATCCATAAATTGTGTCTCTACCTCTAGACCTCTTGAACTACTACACATGGATCTATTTGGACCAACTAGAACCACAAGTCTTGGTGGAAGCAAATATGGTCTTGTTATTGTAGATGATTTTTCTAGATATACTTGGGTCATGTTTTTAGCTCATAAAGATGAAGCATTTTCTGTATTTAAGAAATTTCATAAGGAAGTAACTAATGCAAGAAATGCTTTAGTCATAGCTATTAGAAGTGATCATGGAACGGAATTTGAAAATCATCTATTTGATGAATTCTGTAGTAAAAAGGGAATAACTCATAATTTCTCTGCACCTAGGACACCACAACAAAATGGAAGTTGTAGAAAGAAAGAATAGAACCCTAGAGGAAATGGCTAGAACCATGTTGTGTGAAAGTAACCTCCCTAAGTATTTTTAGGGTAGAAGCCATTAACACATCATGTCATATATTAAATAGAGTTTTATTAAGACCAATTATAAAGAAAACACCTTATGAACTTTGGAGAGATAGAAAGCCCAAAGTAAACTATTTTCATGTTTTTGGGTGTAGATGTTTCATTCATAATAATGGCAAAGATAACTTAGGTAAATTTGATTCTAAATCTGATGAAGGTATCTTTTTGGGCTATTCTACATCAAGTAAAGCTTATAGAGTCTTCAACAAAAGAACCCTTGTTATTGAAGAGTCTATACATGTTGTTTTTTCATGATACTAATGATGTCTCTTCCAGCAAGAGAGTAGCTCTTGATGATGATGCAGGAATACTTGAGAAAAAGATAGATGATATGACATTACAAGAGGATGAACCGAAGCAAAGTGGATAAACCTCAACAAGCTAAGAGGTAATTGATGATCATGGGCTTACAAAGGCTTGGAGGTATGCATACGGTCACCCTAAAGAATTAATATTAGATGATCCATCACAACCTATTAGAACTAGAGCTTCTCTTAGGAACTTAAATAATCACCTAGCTTTTGTTTCACACTTAGAACCTAAAAACATTGGAGAAGCTGAAAATGATGTAAATTGGCTAAATGCTATGCAAGAGGAACTAAACCAATTTACTAGAAACAAGGTATGGAATTTAGTAGAAGGACCCGCTGAATACTCAATAATAGGAACTAAATGGATATATAAAAACAAACTTGATGAAAATGGAGTTGTGGTTAGAAACAAGGCTAGACTAGTAGCAAAGGGCTATAATCAAGAAGAAGGTATAGATTTTGATGAAACCTTTGCTCCTGTGGCTAGACTTGAAGCAATTAGATTATTACTAGCATTTGCATGCTCTAAAGACTTCAAACTATTTCAAATGGATATAAAAAGTGCCTTTTTGAATGGGTATATTAAGGAGGAGGTTTATGTAGAACAACCTCCTGGTTTTGAAAATCAGCAATACCCCAATCATGTATATAAACTAAACAAAGCACTTTATGGTCTAAAACAAGCCCCTAGAGCATGGTATGAAAGACTTAGCAAATTTCTATTAGACCATGAATTCTCTAGAGAAAATATTGATACAACACTGTTTTTAAAGAAGAAAAACAAAGAAATGTTAGTAGTGCAGATTTATGTAGATGATATTATTTTCGGTGCTACTAACAATCACCTCTGCGAAGAATTTGCTGACTTAATGCAGAGTGAATTTGAAATGAGCATGATGGAAGAGCTGAACTATTTCCTCAGGCTCCAAATCAAACAATCTAAAGAGGGGATCTTCTTCAATCAAGCTAAATACATCAAGGAGATGCTTAAGAAGTTTGATATGGATAGAAACAAGCCAATCAGCACACCCATGAGCTCATCATGCAAACTAGATAAGGATGAATCAGGTAAATCAATAGATCAAAAGCTGTATAGAGATATGATAGGCTCTTTACTATATCTTACAGCAAGTAGACCTGATATCATGTTTAGTGTATGCATGTGTGCTAGATATCAATCTAATCCTAAGGAATCACATTTAATTGCAGTTAAGAGAATTTTTAAATACCTAATAGGAACAAAAAATATAGGTTTTTGGTACTCTAAAAAATCTAGCATAAACTTAATAGGGTATACAGATTCAGACTTTGCTGGTTGTAAACTTGATAAAAAAAGCACCAGCGGGTCATGTAAATTCTTAGGAGAAAATTTAATCTCTTGGTTTAGCAAGAAACAAAACTCGGTTGCACTATCTACGGCGGAAGCCGAATATGTTGCTGCCGGGAGTTGTTGTGCTCAAATCTTGTGGATTAAACAATAACTTGAAGATTATGGCATTAAACAAGATAAAATTTTTATAAACTGTGATAATACAAGTGCCATTAATCTAACTAAAAATCCAATTCAGCATTCAAGAACTAAACACATTGAGATAAGACATCACTTCATAAGAGATCATATACTGAATGGTGATGTGACACTTCAATTTATTTATACTGATGATCAACTTGCTGATATCTTCACAAAACCTTTGAGTGAAGATCGATTTTGCATACTAAGAAGAGGGTTAGGAGTGATTGATCCATTCTAGTGATACTCTCCTCTAGTTCATTGATTTTGAGGATTAGTTTATGTTGGACATAGGATTTCTTATCTATGATCATCAAATCAGTTCTTAAATCCTAGATAAGTCCATAACTCTCTCTTTTGGCACGAAAATAACAAGATTCTTGGTTGTGTGCCAGAGTTCGAGTCGACTCAGATACATTTTAGAGTCGGCTCATGGGGGAGCCGACTCGCGCATATTTGGGAGTCGACTCGAGTTCCAGTCGACTCGCGACATACCGGAGTCGACTCGAGGTCGGGAATCCGACTTTTAACCCTAAGCGGAATATTTTTCTCTTCACTTCTATTTTCAGCCGCCACTGTTCAAAAGCCCTAGAGCCGTCTCCGACCTCATCTCCGACCCATTTTAGGTCATCTCCGTCGAGTTTTCTTTCATTTTTCTTGTTCTTCCCCCGTATTTAGGTCAAAAATGTCTAGGAAAGTCATTGTCCCAAGCCGGAAGAGACCCCACGCCGTGAGCGGCGCCGAGCGGCAGTCAAAGGCTCGGAATGAACCCGCGAGGCCACCACCTCCGGTTCCTTCCCCGCCTAGGCCGGTTCCCTCGCGTCCGTGCGCCGAGGAGGGCAGTCTCCACCAGGAGGAAAGTCGACTTTGACCTCCTATCCCGAGAAGGGTTCACCCTAGGGCATCGTCTCAGGGCTCAAGGGTTAAAGTTATTCTGTTCATTAGACCTCCCTACTTATCCGGGGTTAGTTAGGGAATTCTATGGGACTGCAGCCCGAGGTAGTGGTGGTATCCAGAGAACCGTAGCGGGTGTCCCTGTATTCATCTCGGAGGACTTCATTGCTCGAGTCCTCCATCTCTCGAGTGAGGGGATTGTTCCCACACACCCCTCCGATAGGACAGAGGCCCTTGCGGCCATCTTAGGATGTCCACCTCAGTCCCCCATAGAGGAGGTGTTCGCAAATCAGCTTTCGGCTGAAATGCGGCTTCTCCTAAGTGTCATCTCTAGGACTCTCTTCCCCAAAACGGGTAGGTTTGATTTTATTTCAGAGAGAGACCTAGCACTGATGTTCCACATACTCCAGGACACTCCTATCAACTTTCCTAAACTCATCTACAAATATATCTATGAACCCCTAGATAAGCTGTTGCCCAAGGTGACAATCCAAGAGGGGGGGGGGGGGTGAATTGGTTTCTTCTAAATTTTGGTGTTTTAAAAAGGACTCTTAATTAAGTGCGGTGGATGCTTTCTTAAATTATTTGAATGAGTTAAACTAGAACAAAGATGGAAGATATTGCAAGAATAAACGTAAGTACATGCACAACACAAACACAACAATATATAGTGGTTCGGTGCTCTCCTTAGCACCTACGTCCACTCCCCAAGCGACCCCTTGGGAATTCACTATAATCCCGCGGATTACAGTTGGATTGTTTTCCGGGCTCACAATCCAAAAATCTTTGTTGGTTTTACGGGCTCACCAACGAACCTATACACTTTGGTTTTCCGGGTTCACCAAAAACCTTTGTTGGTTTTGCGGGCTCACCAACGAACCTATACACTTGGTTTTCCGGGTTCACCAAAAACCTTTGTTGGTTTTGCGGGCTCACCAACGAACCTTTACAAAGTGTTTAACAAATAAAAAGAAAAGATTCAAACTCCTAAATGAGCATATAAAACAATATGAACTACAAAGAAGAGTTAGAAAGTATTTATCGCTTTGAAGTCGCTTTGCTCTTCTTTGTCAAGGATGCTTCACTCTTCAAGGGAGGATGGAGCTCTTGATGCCTCTTTGAATCTGCTCAATCCCTTTCCTTGATTCTTGAATGAAGCTCTTGATGAAGCTTGCCTTGCTAGGGTTCTCTCTTGAATGCACTTAATGTATTTTCCCAAAAGCTTCCTTCCTCTGATGAATACTCCCTCTTAAATACTTCTCCAACCTCCAAATAGTCCTTTCTGACCGTTGGATTGAAGAAACTAGCCGTTTATAGCCGTTGGGAGTCCAAAAAGCATTTCTGCACAACTAGCCGTTATGTTCAGCCCGTGTTTGGGTCGGCTCAACCTGTCCTTGGGTCGACCCAACCTTCACTTGGGTCGACTCAAACATTTCTTGGGTCGACCCTCTCAGAAACCACAGAAACCTCAATTTCAGCCTTCCTTCCCATGGGTCGACCCAACCATTCTTTGGGTCGACTCAAAGTTCACTTGGGTCGACTCAACTTCTTCTTGGGTCGACCCTCTCAGTAATTCCAGAGAACCATTTTCTGTCTGTCTTTCTGTCTTGCCTTTGGGTCGACCCTCTCAGGATTTGGGTCGACTCAACCACTGTGTGGGTCGACCCTCTCAGTAAATCCAGAGAGCATTCTTCTGTTGTGTTTTAAGGTTCTTTGGAGGTTGGGTCGACTCATGCTTACCTTGGGTCGACCCAACTCACTGTTCATTTGTGCCATTTTTGCAGGAGTGTGCCAGATGACTTCTTGATGTGCCGGGGTCGACCCAATCAACCTATGGGTCGACTCAAACCACACTTTGCTGCATTCTCAAGGTTAGATTCATCCAAATGAACAAGGCCATTTATCCATTTTCAATTAAACAAATATACTGAGAGTAATGAACTTATAAATGAAGTATCAATTTAACTTATAGCATGCTCTAGATAACTGCTTGTTAATCATCAAAATAACACTATCATCCTCAATCTCCCCCTTTTTGATGATTACAAAATAAAGAGTATAAGCCTATTGATACTTGTCTTTAAAATCAGTTTATAAAAGGGATTAAACTGCTGAATTTCAGCTTTTCATATATACTTGTGAAATCTCCCCCTATATCATTTAAATGTTGCCAATTTGACTCTTTGAATTGCTCCCCCTTTCATTTATAATTCATTAGCGATGAAACTTCAAAAATTTGAGATAATATGAGTTTCAGGCTATGTATCGGGGTGCGAGAGGTGCGTGCCAAATTCTGAATTTATGTGTGCCAAATTCTGAAATTTGATATAAATTTTTGAGTTGATCATTTTCATTGTTGCAAATTGCTCCCCCTTGGATGTATATGCTTTCCTATATGATTTTCAATTTGTTTTACAAATTATTTCTCTTTCTTTCTTTACTTCTCCTCTTATTACTCTTTCTTTACTTCTCTCCCTTTTTGTTACTCTATTTACTCTAAAGATATCTTTACTTCTCCCTTTACTTCTCCTAAGATACTCTTTCTTTACTTCTCCCCCAAGATGATCTTTGCTTCTCCTAAAGTACTCTTTCTTTACTTCTCCCCCTTTTTGTTATCATCAAAAAGATACATGGGAAAAAATGCAATAAATGATAAACTTCAAACTTCATTGATCAAAAATAGGAATCATTTTCATACATTCAGACCAAAAACAAAAGCAGATACAATGTTCCTTAATCAAAGTTTAAAGATGCATGATAAACACAAAATACATATGAGAACTAGATACATATCCTAGGCTCTAAACAAGATCATGAGACTCTCCCGGATCGCTTGGCTACGACTCTCTTGGGTCCCATTTCTCCAAGATCTTGAAGTAATCTACTGTTTGGAGATGATTGGAGAAGATTTGAGAGTGGGAAATAGGGTTTTCAGAAGAGGACAAGGGCAAACAGTGCCCTAGATAGCTCACGGGTCCCCCTTTTAACAGTGGGATCCCGACGTTGGGTCGACTCAAGAAACTTCTTGGGTTGACTCAACGTTGGGTCGACCCTATTCTGGGTTGGGTTGACCCAAGTGCAGAATTTTTCTTTTCTCTTCCTTTTTGCTTCAAAAAAAAATTTCCTTGCTTCCAATCCTTATAAATTCTTTCTGGGACAATGATACATGAGTAAGGAATCTATAGATAACAAGTTTGACTCATGTTTCATGGATTTTTAGAAATTGGAGGAATGTATCATGAGACTACTGGCTCCCTTTTATATTTCTTCAATAAAAAGGATCACATATACCCAATTCTCTCCTTAGCGTGCAGAATCTATCTTCACTCAAGGGTTTTGTGAATATGTCGGCTAATTGTTTTTCAGTACATATATGCTCAATACATATGTTTCCATTTTGCACATGATCCCTAATAAAATGATATCTTATTTCTATGTGTTTGGCTTTAGGAATGAGATATTAAGGATGTAAGCCAGAAGTGATCTCTAAATGTAGATTCCAAAGATATTTTTCAAATCAAGTGTAGATGGAATCTTTTTCAAGTTATTTCAAGGAGTATCAAGAATAATATTCAAAGAAGGCACGAATGAAAACTCAACATCTTTATATATATATATATATATATATATATATTAAGTATATAACAAGATGAGAGCAATCTAATTAATTTTCAGAGTATAGTATAAGAGCAAATAAAGATCAAAACTTATATACTCGAAAAACATAAGATTATGTTGAATCCTTAATTCTTAATGACTTCAAAGTTCTTTCATGATATAAAAGTATTGGAGCATAGATACCAAAATATGAATTTATGCAATGTAGGATATAAAATTCAAGGCTTTGAAAGTTCTTTTAAAGCTCTCTTAAAGACTTTCTTTTACTCCTTTAAAGATCATAGCATCAAAATCAATTAAAATGAATTGGCTCATGATTGAAACACTAAAGTGCAAGCCAATAAGAGCTCATTAGTAGATTCCAAAGTAAATTTTCAATACTAAGACAAATGGAATCCTTTTCACTTAGTTTTCAAAACAAGTGATTTACCAATTAAGTATAGATGAAAATCCAACTTTCAAAAGATATTCAATGAAGCACAAAGTTTAATACCACTTTACATTTAGTATTCTTTCTCTCATCTTTAGTTGTGAATTTACATGATTAAGTTCTATATGATCTCTCCCTCTGAAATTTTCTTTCTCTTAAGAATCATTTGAGTGAGCTGAAATATTTCTAGACTTAAAATCATTCACTCTTTTAATAATATATATATACATATATATTTTGATGAAAGTCTTTAATAATGTAGGAGAGGAAAAAACATATAGATGATCATTGAAGTATATATATTTATAGAACTCAATTTCTTAATCAAAGTTTTTCAGCAATGTATATATGAAGCACAATAAATCTTTTCAATATCAAAATAAAATCATATATTAAAAATATTTGTTTGCAATCAAGATCATCGAAAGTCACATCATTCAGACCAATATTAGTACACTTTGAAGATAAGAAATGATATGTTTCAGATGCGTATCGGGGCAAGCAATCAAGGCATCAGAATTATTCTATTTTTCTTAAGCTGTAGTTTTATCTAGAAATTCATATTGAGTTTAAGCTTTTATACAAAATCAGATTCTGAATTTCATAAAGATTCTCAAGGAGGCTTTCAAAGTTGTAATTTGAGATATGTATCTTCACATTGTAGCTCATCTTAAATCATTACGATTGAAAACACATATTTCAAACATATAAGAGCATATTCAGAATATTTGTAGTTATGTTGAGTTTTGGTATGAATTATATACCAAAGTTAGGCAAGTTGAAGGATAAAACAAAATCAATTCATTTTGCCTAAATAGAGATATCCTTCTCTTCTCCTTTTTACAAATTTATTCAACTTTCAGATTTTAAATATGATTGGAGCATTACAAAATATTGAGAACCCATAATTCAAGACATCATGCCATATGCAAAATATATTATGTGTTAAGTCATGCATTAAAATATTAAGAGCAAGCATGTCAATGATCAAAATCAATTCTTTTCAAATAAACTCCTCCTATTTAAATATAATCTTGCACTGATTTCATCCTTAAAGTGTGTTTTCAAGTGATTAAAAATTTGACTTGATTCTTCTTATATACTTTCATTTTTACCTTCTTATGCTCTATACTCTATTTGCTCCCTATCCGGTGGAGTTGGAAGGGGCACGAGGTACTACCACTAGCCTCCCTCTTGTACCGTCCCTAATATACCCTACACCGAATAGTTGGGTCAAATAGTGCCGGGTACTACCCCTAGCCTCCCTATGATGAGCAATATAGAAATGTTAAACTGTTCTCTTTAGCAACAAGATATTCACTCCAAACTCTCCCTATTTAAATATAATTAATTACGGATTTTATTCCTTCCAAAAGAATGTTCACACAAGTTTCACAAATATGCTGAATATATCATGCTTGCGCTGTTTTTACTTAAGATTGGAGTATTTACTTAGCTTTTACTTCTTCTGAGCAATGTTCATTTTCTTTTTCTTTATCTCTCTCTCTTTTTGTTATTTTCAAGTAGTTACATGAAAGAGCAGAATAAAGAATTAATCTAATATGCTGCATATAAATATATATCATGCAAACAGCATTTTCATTATGCCCAATGATTCATAGCTTATCACAAGTTATTTTGAATTAGAGATTTGAGGCATAAACTTGTGTATTTCATGGTTATGCATTATAAAGGAAAGAGTAAACTTCAATTTAATCACACCATGAAACAATTATCACTAGCATGAGAATGAAGCATGATATCAAGATGATCAGCAATTAAAGGTTTAATCATGCTACCATATAATTTCAAACTATTGATTTTGCTCAACTAACTTACAATAGAAGAGTTTAGATTACCAGTGCATTTAGCATTCTTCAAGCCAAATACCTTTTAGATTCTTTACACCCTTGGCTAAAGAAAATCTCTCTTTTTTTTGTTTGCAAGGGAATGTTTATTGTATCTTTCATCGAGGTGTCCTTCAAGTTGAAATTTCTTGCTCATAAATCCTGTATCATTAATAAAATCTTTTTCTTTCTTGAAGGAAAGTCATTAGTTTCTTCAAGATACAAAACATTCATACAATATATTTCTTAGCTAGATGACTCAACATAAGATATGACAATAATTGAATATTAAGTCACTTTACTCAAGAGATTGTCTAAATATAAGCAAGCACAAGTCACTTGAACTAAAGAGATAACTTCATTAAGTAAAATGGTTCAAGGACAAGCATGTGAGGCAATAGAAAGATTCATTAAAGTTAAATCAAATTTTTTTTTTGTTTTCAGAATCAATTTAACTTAGATTCTATTTGCGTAAGATAATTATCAATAAGACGTGCTAGCTAAGTTTTAATCAAATTATCTTAAACAGTTGTTTCTATCAAAATTCAGATTGTTACATAGAATCAAAATGATAAACTATATTCTCAATAAAGGATCTAGTTTTAATAAGAATAGTATGAATTGATATTTCTACAACTAGTATCTTTTCATTGAATTTTCAATATACATAGCTTGAAGAGTGATATCCAAAGAAATATTTGTTTTATCAGATTTGACATTATTTTCATAAGAACATATCAAGCATGACATGTATGACTGAAAAATATAAAAGATATACAATATATCATTTTCTATTTTTCAGAAGATCAAAAGGAGTTTTCTAATAGAAACCATATGTATGACAAGCAATGATGATAGCCTTTAACAGATAGATGACTATCATACAACATTGTTTTTTTCATTTCTTCAAGGATTCTATCAACCCTATTTTATTTATGGTGTTCTTGGTGTAGAAACAATTGTATTCAATATTATTTTCTGTGCACAACTTAATAAGAAATTGGTTTTCAAAACTATGCCATGATACAATTTTATTTTCATAGTTTGCAAACCTTTTTCATTTGAACCCTTTTTGTGAGTTTGTGCCAATGCAGAAAATATTTCAATTTAAGTGCCAAGAACAAAGCCAATGTAAGCTTTTGAAAAACTCAATGATGTAAACAACATCTTTAGATTTAGAAATTATTTTTTTGTTTGTTTCCTTAGTTAACATGCGTAGCAAACTTTTACCTTGCAGAAATTAATCTAAGTAAGTCAATGACAAGGTCTTTTGAGACTAAGTACATACTAGCATGAGTTAATGCCAAAATAAAGGTTTCTTTAATCTTGGTATTCATAGTGCATATATGAGACTTATAAAGCAAATCATAATACATTTCAGATAATCATATAAGGAATGAATGGTATAATAACATGATGAATTACATTCATACCTTCACGAAGGATAACTTAAGATTTCATAAGTATTATGCTCAATAAAGTTTTAGCATGAAATCAGCATCAACCATTTATATTAGAGAAGAAATTTAGATTTTGAAAAACTTAAAGGAGAAGGTTATACATATTCATTCATTGTTTTCTTATTATGATGCAAGCACTAGAAAGTTTCATGCTAAAATCGTTGAGATAAGATTTAACATATGAGGCATTTAAAAACTTTGATGCAGAGAGTATCGTAATTTCATAAAAAGATAATTTCAATACATGAAGTAGAATGTTAAACCTTATACTAGATTTAATGAATAAATTGAGACTTATCTTTAATTATGTGTCAACGCACCCATTTGTATGAAAATTTCATTTATTCCATGGGTAGCTTGGCACACCTACATCTACACCCTCATATTTTCATTTTGGGTACCCAAGCTTGCTTGGGTCCTTGAGGGTTAGTGCATATGGTTCCTTTTGGAATCCAAATCTGTTTAATCGTAATAACTTTACCATTTGATTTATTCGTATTAGAACCATAGGTAAAGTTTTTATGCCCAATCTTTTTATGTTTGAAATAAGTTATCTTATTTGATGGTTTGCTTGGCGAATTGATAACCTTTTTCTTTAGGGGTTTATTATTGAGCAAAGGAATCCAACCAAGTCTTGATTTATCAAAAACAGCATGTTGGCTTTCAAACATCGTTTTTAATCTTTCTGAACTTACAGTGAATTTGTTAATAAAAGATTTCAATTGGTTAACTTCTTCACTTAAGTTTTGATTTTTTTTAATTAAATTCTGATTTTTCTGAATCAATTCTTCCGAATTTAATCTTAAGCGTTCATTCTCAGAATTTAATTTGTCTTTCATTTCAGCGGAAGAATTTCTTTCTTCTGACATTTCCAGATTTAGCTTTTTAAGATTTTTATTTTTCGTAGCTAATTTTCTACATTCACCATACAAATCATGAAAAGCATTTAATAGTTCATCATAAGAGAATTCTTCCTGAAATTCATTAGGTGTGAAATCAGATTCAGATTTTACCTTATCTTCTTGTGCCATAAGGCATAAGTTAGTTACCTCTTGTAGTTCTTTGGAGCTAGTATCATTATTGTTGCTCCTCACTTTCATTTTCTTGCTTGACTCTTCCTTGGTCAAGGCTTTCTTGCTTTTTATCTCTTTCTTCCTTTCTTCTTGCTTCCTCTTCTTCTTTGTCTTTAGGAAGCTTTTGAATTTTTCGGTGTTTGGGTATGGGTCCTTGTTTTTATCACTGAATTCTTCATTTGTTGTTCTTTCTTCCGGATTGGGAGATTCAACATCTTTTTCTGCAGGCTCACTGTTAGTGTGTAATTGAAGCACATGTGAGCTAATCTGAATTTTGTCATAAATATTTTCTAAAGTATCCCAGATTTCCTTAGCAGATAAGCATGCAGAGATTTTATTAAATTCAGTTTCATGGATAGCACAATATAGTATGTTCATAGCATTAGCATTCAATTGTGCTAAGTCTTTTTCATTAATAGTGTGAGAGAGTGAGTGAGGGCCTCTAGTAACAATGTACCATAATTCATAGTCTAAAGCTTGAATGAATATCCTCATCCTAGCTTTCCAGTATGTGTAGTTTGTGCCATTAAATAGAGGTGGTCTATTTGTGGATTGCCCCTCACTCATAGAACATCCCACTTGGGTTGTCATGATCTTTAACTCTTGATTGTGAGATCAATGAGTACTATTGGAGCACCTTGCTCTGATACCACTTGTTGCCCAAGGTGACAATCCAAGAGGGGGGGGGTGAATTGGTTTCTTCTAAATTTTGGTGTTTTAAAAAGGACTCTTAATTAAGTGCGGTGGATGCTTTCTTAAATTATTTGAATGAGTTAAACTAGAACAAAGATGGAAGATATTGCAAGAATAAACGTAAGCACATGCACAACACAAACACAACAATATATAGTGGTTCGGTGCTCTCCTTAGCACCTACGTCCACTCCCCAAGCGACTCCTTGGGAATTCACTATAATCCCGCGGATTACAGTTGGATTGTTTTCCAGGCTCACAATCCAAAAACCTTTGTTGGTTTTACGGGCTCACCAACGAACCTATACACTTTGGTTTTCCGGGTTCACCAAAAACCTTTGTTGGTTTTGCGGGCTCACCAACGAACCTATACACTTGGTTTTCCGAGTTCACCAAAAACCTTTGTTGGTTTTGCGGGCTCACCAACGAACCTTTACAAAGTGTTTAACAAATAAAAAGAAAAGATTCAAACTCCTAAATGAGCATATAAAACAATATGAACTACAAAGAAGAGTTAGAAAGTATTTATCGCTTTGAAGTCGCTTTGCTCTTCTTTGTCAAGGATGCTTCACTCTTCAAGGGAGGATGGAGCTCTTGATGCCTCTTTGAATCTGCTCAATCCCTTTCCTTGATTCTTGAATGAAGCTCTTGATGAAGCTTGCCTTGCTAGGGTTCTCTCTTGAATGCACTTGATGTATTTTCCCAAAAGCTTCCTTCCTCTGATGAATAAGCTTCCTTCCTCTGATGAATACTCCCTCTTAAATACTTCTCCAACCTCCAAATAGTCCTTTCTGACCGTTGGATTGAAGAAACTAGCCGTTTATAGCCGTTGGGAGTCCAAAAAGCATTTCTGCACAACTAGCCGTTATGTTCAGCCCGTGTTTGGGTCGGCTCAACCTGTCCTTGGGTCGACCCAACCTTCACTTGGGTCGACTCAAACATTTCTTGGGTCGACCCTCTCAGAAACCACAGAAACCTCAATTTCAGCCTTCCTTCCCATGGGTCGACCCAACCATTCTTTGGGTCGACTCAACTTCTTCTTGGGTCGACCCTCTCAGTAATTCCAGAGAACCATTTTCTGTCTGTCTTTCTGTCTTGCCTTTGGGTCGACCCTCTCAGGATTTGGGTCGACTCAAGATTGGGTCGACTCAACCACTGTGTGGGTCGACCCTCTCAGTAAATCCAGAGAGCATTCTTCTGTTGTGTTTTGAGGTTCTTTGGAGGTTGGGTCGACTCATGCTTACCTTGGGTCGACCCAACTCACTGTTCATTTGTGCCATTTTTGCAGGAGTGTGCCAGATGACTTCTTGATGTGCCGGGGTCGACCCAATCAACCTATGGGTCGACTCAAACCACACTTTGCTGCATTCTCAAGGTTAGATTCATCCAAATGAACAAGGCCATTTATCCATTTTCAATTAAACAAATATACTGAGAGTAATGAACTTATAAATGAAGTATCAATTTAACTTATAGCATGCTCTAGATAACTGCTTGTTAATCATCAAAATAACACTATCATCCTCGTAAGCCTTGGTTGAGTCTCCCTTACGGTATGCTATTCACTCTCATCTTTAGGGAGTTAGAGGTTCCTATTCCTGAGGGGGAACCCTCTCGCTCACTGCGTCATACAGATCGCATGGGTGAGGGGACTCTCCATCGTATGGGCTTTTATAGAGTTGAGGGAGTCAGGGTACGGAGACCATCCACTATCACACCATCTGACCCTACCACTCACCTCTCCCCTAGCCCTGACCATGACATAGCTCCTTCCACCTTTCCTTCCACCTCTGCTCCTACCTATACTGAGCCCTCCACCTCCACTGCCCCACCTTCTCAGCAGCAGCCCCTAGAGGTTCGGATATCCTCTAAGCAGCTCCGAGAGTTGAGGCAGGAGATAGTGAAGCAGCTGAGGGATGATCTCCTGAGAGAGCTACGAGGTTCTCAGACTGCTCCTTCCACAGATATAGTTCCCTTCTTAGCAGCCGTGACAGAGATGGTTGCAAATCTGAAGGAGGAAATATTTAATGTGCGAAGCCTAGTTCAAGCTCAATACTGGAACATGAGTGACGTCAAGGACGACACAAGGGAGATGCAAGACAGCATCAGACATGAGCTAGGCAACCAGAGTCAGGGTGCAGAGCGGCTAGCCAATGCGCTGATCTCCAAGCTTGACACCCTCCAAGAAAGTGTGACCCAGCTCACCACGATACAGTCTAGTGCCACCTCGGAGATCATCGAGCAGCTAGGGAACATCTCTGAGAGGATAAACTTAGTCATGCAAATGAGTAGACTGAAAACGGGAGCCACATCCTCCACTACCAAGAAAAATTAGTGTATTTTTATCTGTTTTTATGATGTACAGTCCCTTGAGGACTCTTTTGATATGTAATCACACTTGTACTCAAATTTGAATTTAATACAATGAGTAGAAATTTCATTTCAAAATTGTGCATTCTTGAGTTCTTGTACTTTTCTGTGCTTTCTGCCTTTTTGCTATGATGACAAAAAGGGAGAGAAAATATATTGAATTGAAATGTAAAGGAAATCAATAAAAAAAAAATTCTTAAAGCACAAAGTAATTTATTCTAAGTGGATTCGACACCTCGAGGCTCATTATCTCCCTGTTGGAGCTCCTAAAGGAGTAATCTCCAGAATCTATTTAAGGGATATTCGGAGATTAGTTGAATCATACTCAAGAACAAATTGGCAGATTTTTCCTCTAAAACAAAAAATTTAAGCTCAAAAGCTTCAAGATATTAAAAGAAAATTCAGAGAATCTAAACAAAATTGAATGCATATGTTGAGGGGGAGAATCTGAAATCTTAAGAAAGCAAATTCATTAAACACATATAAGCCAAACAATTGATTGCATGACATGAAGGCTTATATAATTCCAAATGAAAGGGGGAGCTTTAACTTCAGGATTTACTATTTCACACCTTTCAATTTTGGATAAATTAAATGACTAGACACTTGAATTCATTTCAAAACTTTATTATAAATCTCCTTTAGGTTGAGCAATTCACTTTATAAATACTCAATGTTTTGTCATCATCAAAAAGGGAGAGATTGTAGAGTGATTGATTATAACCCTATTTGATTTTGATGAGCTCAAAGCATTTGAGTATATCTTATACTAATGAATTCAATCTAGTGTTTCAGCCAAATATTTGTGAATTTATGTTTAAGTGTCTCTAGCTTTGGTTCAATACATTTTAGCTAAGTATGAAAATCAGTTTGAACCAAAGTCTGAAGCTCGAGTCGACTCTGGAAGATTACGAGTCGACTCCAAGTGTTTCAGAAGCTCTGGCACATGCTCGAGTCGACTCCGGTACACTACGAGTCGACTACGACTGAGAACTGACAGAAAGACAGAAAGTTGATTTTCAGACCCTGTCAGCGAGTCGACTACAGAAGAGTTCGAGTCGACTCCGATGGTTGCCGAGTCGACTCCCGACGTTTCCGAGTCGACTCCAAAGGGTAACAGAAGAAAGACAGAACAATATATTTCAGATCCTGCAACCGAGTCGACTCCAGAAGGTTACGAGTCGACTCCGAAGTTTGGCGAGTCGACTCCTAGTTAAGTACGAGTCGACTCTCAGAGGAAAGCAAGACTAGAAGGCAGTTCAAGCCAAAACACAGAGGATCAGTTTTCGGAGTCTGAGAGCCGAGTCGACTCCAACAAAGTGCGAGTCGACTCCGAGGCAGTTCAACTCAAAACACAGAGAAACAATTTTCGGATCCTGAGAGCCGAGCCGACTCCAAGTACTCCCGAGTCGACTTCCAAGTCAGCCGAGTCGACCCCAACAAAATCCGAGTCGACTCCGATGCAGTTCAACTCCAAACACAGAGGATCAGTTTTCGGACTCTGAGAGCCGAGTCGACTCCAAGATGATCCGAGTCGACTCGAGAAAGAAATACAGAAAAACAGATCTCTGGAACCCTGAGAATGAGTCGTCTCCGGAGGGCCGAGTCATCTCCAGACATTGGCGAGTCGACTCCAGGGTTGGCCGAGTCGACTCCAGAAAGGGATAGCACTTTAATTCAAATCCTGAACAGTGGGCGAGTCGTCTCCAGTAAAGTGTGAGTCGACTCCAGCAACAGCCGAGTCGACTTCAGATCGAGCGAGTCGACTCCGACCCCAACGGATACACTGTTAGGAGTTGCAGAGTGTGCAGAACGGCCACAAAAAGGTGTCTAACGGCTAGTTTTCAAAGTGGACTGCTTAAATAGCCAGAGTGAACAGTAGTAG
>NW_024068324.1:52500-162791 GCF_009389715.1 Phoenix dactylifera
TTCTTTGACAAGGAATCTGGTGCCAAGTCAACTTCCAAAGGAACAGACAATTCTAGAGCAAATCCTCATTTTCCATACCCAAGCATACATTATCCTTTATTTCCACAGTTACTAGCTTGTATAGGTTGCATAGATCTTGTGCTCTGACTCTGAGTGACAGATGGGCTCCAAGCAAGCTTATCAATAGTCTCATAGCTACAAACCAGAGTACAGAGCACTCTATCTTCAAGGATGTTGTCAAATAAATGATGGATAGTGGCAGTGCTCCACAACTTCTCCCCTTCAATCAGCAGACCACTAACAATAAGATTTTCCCTTTAAGCAACATTGAAAATAGTGGGCATGAGATATAGAGGGGTATCAAAAATCCATGGATCAGTCAACACCCAAATAGATTTGCCATGATCCACAGTCCAACTAGCATGAGCTAGTATAACTGGAGCATAGCCATGATATAGAGTTGTATCAAAAATCCATGGATTAGTCAACGCCCTAATAGATTTGTCCATTGTCATCATCCGCATTCCATCTAGTATGAGCTAGTATAACTGGAGCATATGCACACATGGCTCTCCACATGTGAGAGCTATCACATCAAGGAGTTGGCAAAGAGAGTGCTGACCAGAGATCACCAGGGCAGGTTGATTGCGGCAGGAGGCCGATGCACCCCTAGTTCGACCGTTATTGAGGCGGAGTTGCGGGTAGCCTGGAAGGACGTCTCCTATGTGAGGAGGGTGTTTGGTGCAGATGGGGTTTACCTGAAGGGCGACTCCTCTATGGTGATTGACTGGATACGAGAAGTGAATAGATTTGGAGATGGCCACCCACTGATTCGGAAAACCCGCAGATTGGTTAGAGAGATAGATTCCTTTCATGCAGCACATGTGTATCGGAAGGCAAACAAAGCGGCTAATTGGGTTGCCTTCTTTGTTGCTCAGCATTCTTGAGAGATTATTTGGACTAGGAATATTGATGTTCCTGATGCTCTATTTTATGTTTTTTTCTGCTGATGTAGCTGGTTGTGCTTATTTAAGAGCAATATGAAATGCTGTTTACCTAAAAAAAAAATAGTGCTAACTAGGTGCCATACTTCGATCTCATCAAAGTGCTCCATGTGGTATCCGATTCCATCAAAAATTTGGTTGCATGCTTGGCAACTAATTTCTAGTTCCAGAACATTAGGGACGGGATGCCTAAACCCCTTCTCAAGTGGGCTGGCAAACCTTCTCCCAATAAAGTAGATGCACTTTCCATGCATCTCTTAAGATTCCCTACAAGACATTCCTAATCATTTGCTCTATCCTGATTATGACTGATTTGGAGTATTAGACATTAGGTACACTGGGGTGGCACATGCACGAACATTCCCCCCCTCGAGGGTTCGGGGGAGGGAAACCATCCCCGATCCCAATGGAACAAAAGCATAAAAAAATTAGAAAGCCAAATTTCATGCCTTAAAAAGCACTTTTCGTAAAGATTTCTGCCCCTTGGTAGTTTGTTTAGGCCCTCGCCTCGCCCAAGTGGTTCGTGCATATCTTGCTTCAGGGGGTTGGATCTACCTAAATTATCAACAGGTTCCCCAAGAACGTTGAAATTCATCCAAAAGTAGCTCCGCCAACTGGAACACTTAGAGGAGCTCCCGTGTCAATCACTTTCATTCCTGATCTCGAATTCCACCCCTCCAATCTATCATAGACACTATTCCAAAAGGAGTTGTAATCAGATCGAGTTGGCCTCCTCCTTGATATGGGGACCCCCAAGTACTGCCATGTGCCATTCTGCTCCAAGATGTTCAGTGTCTCCTTTATCATGTGCTTTATATGGGAACTAATTTTAGAGCTAAAGCAAATAACAGATTTTTGTAGATTTACCTTCAGGCCAAAAACATAGCAATACTCTTGGACAATCCTTTTGAATCTATCTGCATTGGTTGTAGAAGCACTATCCAACAGAAGACAATCATCCACTAATAGTAGATGAGAAATGGCTGGAGAATCAGCCTTGGGTTGTTACACTGATATGGTCTGGGTTGCCTCTGCCCACCTCAACAACCAAGACAATGTACCTGCATAAATAATAAATAGGAAGGAAGAAAGGGGGCATCCTTGATGAAGCCCAATCTTTGACTGAAAAAACTCAATGGGAGTTCCATTAAATAAAATAGCAAAGCAAGGGTTCAAAACACGCCCATGGAACCATGCTATCCAAGTGTTGTGAAAGCCTTATAAATGAAGAGCATATATCATGAAGTCCCAACGAATGCAGCCATATGCCCATTCTATATCAAGCTTAACAGCTATGAGACTCCTCTTTAACAATGTCCTCACCAAGTCATGCTTGAATTATTGAGCAATCAGTATGTTAACGAAGGTACTTCTACCACAGATGAAAGCCCAGGGGTGGCCCAATGCGTTTGGGGGCCTAAGGCGAACTCAGTAAGAGGGGCCTTTTTTTTTTAATTATGAAATTTTTTTAATAAATGCAATGAAACCCAAAGACCTCAATCTTTGATCAAAAAAGTCAAATCTTTAAAGAAACTCATCAGGAGTAAGCAACAAAAATTGCAAGCAAAAATTGCTTGTTGGAACTTGGAAGTGCCCAATATGGTGTGGCTACATCCAGCAACTATGACTCCTTTGTCCACCTAATGATAGACTTCATAGTGAAGAGGCTCGAAGTCATCATGATGCAGAAAAGGTTTAGCCAACTGGGTGGCCTTCAACACGATAGGGAGGTGAGGGCATTGGTCAATTATTTCTTTGAGATGTAGAGACCTGTGCGAGACAAATTTGCCCGGCCCTAGCTCTCTCAGATGACAACCATTCTAAACTTTGAAAGGATGTCTGAGAGTTTGGACTTCTGGGGAGAGAATGACTTTTAAAAAAAGCCAGCCTCAACTCAATCCAAAGCGTGATCAAAACCGTGAAGAACCCCAAAACTCTCCAGAAAAAATCAGATACAGGAAAAAAGATTCAATCTTTATCATATGAACGCCAAAAAGAAGAACAAAAAGATAACCTTGAATGTCAAAAACAAGGTATGAGAACTAAATGCTCTTACTGACCTCAAATGAAACTATTCTCTCCTTCAGCGGCCCCTGCCCCCTGGTATCTCATTCCTCCAAATCTAATATAGTTGAGAGAAGTCAGAGAAAGAAAGCATTAAAAAAATTAGATTTTTAAGACTCTCGCAGCAGAAAGAGGGGGATTTGATGGCTAAAAGATTAATGTGTGGACTGTGGACAACCCAAACAAAACCCGGATCAGAGACTTAGAGCGACGGGTATAAATTTCAATAAAGAAGGAAGGATTCAGTAGGATTAGCAAGCATAGGAAGAGGCGAAGAGCTCAACTATTTAACATTTAATAAGCACAAATTAGGGTCTCACGGTCTCACCTTCCCTGTCAAAATTGAAAATCCAGTGGAGTGGACTTTAGAGCGGAGCCGACGAGGCCGGAGCTGCGGAGCGGCGGAGCCGACGAGACCGGAAGCCGTGGAGCTCGGAGTCGGAAGTCGGGACTCGGAAGGCCTCGCCACCTCGGTCGCCGCGGAGTTGGAGGTCGGAGGAGCCGAGGACGGCGACTCGGAGTCGGCGAGGAGAGGATGGGACTCTGCACGGACGCACGGTGGACCGGAGCTCGGAGCTCGGAGTCGGAGGCCGGAGCTCGGAGCCAAGGATGGCGACGTCGGCGAGGAGAGCTGGAGAGGGTTTTGCGCTCGCCGCTCTGCATCTTTGCAAGCCGATTCTGCCGACTGCCGAGTGCCAAGAATGAAGAACCGGAGAAGGTTCCGACATTAAAAAGGCAGAGAAGGGGGGAGAGAAGGGGGGAGCCGGGGAGGAAATAGCCGTTACGTTGCCCATCGCCACGTCGCCCGTCGCCATCGCCCGTCGCCCGTCGCCCGTCGCCCGTCGCCAGTCCCCGTCGCTCGACCACGCCATCGCCCGTCGCTAGTCCCCGTCTGCCGACTACCGTCGCCCATTGCCAGTCCCAGCTCAGTCTCAGCCTTTCATGTCGCCGCCCAAACCCACACCCCATCTCATCTGCGGTCTGCCATAGCGCCATGGTGGAATAAAAAAAACAAATGGCTGGGTGGGGGCCTTCCCTGGGCCGGGGGCCTTAGGCGACCGCCTCGGTCGCCTAAGGCTCGAGCCGGCACTGTGAAAGCCCCCTGCTTCAAGCTAATTAAAGTTAGAAGGATCGGCCTCATTCCATAGGCAATGATCTTGGCGACAATTTTATATAAAGTGAAACATAAGCTAATGGGTCTGAAGTTAACAGTTCCATAGCACTTGGTCTCTTCTTAGGCATTAAAGTGACAAAGGTGTTCTTCCAATTATGAGGCATGGCTGCAGTAGTGAAGAATTGGTTAAGGAGCAATATGACATCCCTTTGAAAGATACTCTAATTCATCTTAAAGAAAGTGGGGGAAAGCCATCAGCTCTAAGAGCCCTATTACTAGCCATAGATTTGATGGTCTCAGTTGCCTCCGACTCTATCACCTGTTGGAGAAGGGCTACATTCTCCACATCAATGAGGATTTGGTTTGGTGGGGAAAGGGAATAAACCAGTCCCATATTCTCATTAATAGTCCATCTGGATCAGAAGAAATGAAAGATTGCCCTTCTGATTGCTTGAATGTCATCTATCACATTCCTGTTCTCCTCTTTCAGCATGCGGATCTTATTTCTATATCTTTGAGTAACTGTAGTTTAGTGAAAGAATTTAGTATTATTGTCACCTTCTCGCAACCATGTCACTCTAGATATTTGCCTCCATAGTATCTCCTGTTGCCTCAATAGAGAATGATGTCTAAAGAGACAAACTCGGAGGTTGGCAAAGTTCTCTTCGTTAAGCCCACCTTGCTGGTCCTCTTTCTCTTGTAAACAGGAGATTAGTAGATTCTACTTCATCGAGTTTCCTAAATATGTTCCCAACACTCTCTCAGTTCCATTTTCTTAACCTCTTTCTAGTAAGCTCTAGCCTCGAGTCACTCGATACATCAAGTCACTTCTAGATGGTGTGCTCCAAGCACCTTGCGCAATATTCCAATATTCAAGATAAGACATCCAAAATTTCTCATCTAGAAATGGGGGATTGCATGGAATAGAATCTAATGAATGGATCAAATAGGTAATGATCTAAAGTAATGCCTGGGAGGTGACATACCTAATAGTTGGGGAAGCGATAGATCCAATTTATTGTTGCCATGGCTCCATTAATGCGCTCTCGAACTCTGGCAAATCCAAGCCGGTTGTTACACAAAGTGAAGTAGGGGCCCAAGAAGCCCAAATCCCATCTATGACAATAAGAACGCAAAACTCCCGCACCCCAATCTTATTTAAGAAAGATTTGTCACCCCTCTTCTCATTAGGTCCATCAATACAATTAAAGTCGCAAGCAATTAAAATAAGGATGCCAAGATTGATCACATTAGTTGCCATAAAGAGCCAAGGATCCTCATTAGGTTCAAATATGATCAAAAAGACTTGCTGGCCATAATTAGTTCCCTGACAAACCTTAAGACTCGATATTATAAAAATTCCATTCAGTCTAAAATCGCCGCGGGAACTTTGGAATACCATGGCAATGCAGGCAACTGTAAATTTCTTCTTAAAGTAGTTGGAAAGAAGGGTTTACCTGTTTCGCTAGTTCTAAAGCATGATTCCCATTAAGGTCTAGTTTTTATAGTTTATATTTCCGAGTGCGGCGACGAGCGGCCCCTTGATCCCTTCCAACCTGCAGTTCAAAGACCAGCAACCGTGTTGAAAACGGCTATCTTTCCTCCCAACTTCTCTCGACCCTAAACTACTGACAACCTAACCTTGCTTTCAGAGTCTCGCCGCGTCGTCTCGGTTAATTTTATTGAGCTCACGGAAAGAGCCAATGGTTTGCCCGTGCTTTCTCGATTCAGGCAGAAAAGGTGCTTTAAAAAATAATAATATTTTGCCATCCAGCTTGGTGACATCATCTGAATAGCGTATGCAACCTTATCCCAAAACAAACGGCCTAGCCCTTATTACAAGGAAACCCCTAATTTTGCACTCTATTACGATAATCCCACTTTGCTCAGTTTACAACTATCTGTAGCACCGTGGTATTACCGTCATTATAATCGGTTGACCGAAGCATTTTCGTCAAGTTCAAACCCGCGGCGACGCTGTTTTACCCGGTCCGCAGTACCCCTCCCTTCCCTCCTCTATTTAAACTGTGGCCATGCGAACGCTCCCTGAATAACGTATCCCGAATTCTTTTGCAACTTTTATCCGTTTCATTCGTCACCGGTCCCAAGTAGAAGAAGAAGAAGAACCGAATCCTTTCCAAATACCATGTCTTTAACTGTCAAGTGTAATCCCTATCTCAGTATCCATGCTATTCTCGGCTATCCCTCCAAACGCCCGAATAAAACTCCTTCGCCTTCGCGCCCATTCGAAGAAATCCTAATCCTCCGCCTCCGATCTCTCCTCCCGATCCCCAAGCCTCCGCCGTCCATTTCCTTTCACTGGCTCTCCCGTGCCGTCGATCTCCTCGCCCTCACCCTCGCCGACGCCGCTGCCCTCTTCTCCGACCCCGCCCTATCCGGCGCCGACCCCGCCGGCCTCGCCTCCCACCTCGACGCCAGCGTCTCCCTCCTCGACGCCTGCAACGCTGCCTCCGCCGAGATCGAGCGTCTCCGCCGCGGCCGCCTCCGTCTTCGCTTCTCCCTCCACCTCCTCGCTGGCGACGGCCATGGCCTGCCACCTTCTCCTGACCGCGTCCGGCGCGCCCGCAAGGCGATCGAGGAGTGGGAGACGCTTCCGAGGCGCGTGATCCGAGGACACGCCGGTAATCTGATCCGGCGGCTGGCGCCGGGGGAGCCTCCGCGAGGCAAGTTCTCCGCCGTACGGAGGGCGTTGTACGCCGTGGAGGGGGTTGCGGGCCTGGTGATGGCGGCCATCGTGGCGGTGCTCAGCGGCGGGGAGCAGGGGGCTCTGACCGGAGTCAGAATTTCCGACGAGTTTCCGTGGGGGGAGGCGTTTGACGAGGTGAGGGCGGCAGTTTCCGGCCATCTCGGGGCGGGGTTCTCCGGCGAGGTGGAGGCGGTGGAGGCGGCGGTGAGGGCGGTGGTGGGCGTCATCGACGGGGAAGGTGACGAAGAGAAGCCGGCGAGATTAGGGAGCGCTGTTGTCGAGCTCGAGAAAGCGACGGAGGAGTTAACGTATGGACTCGATCGGTTGTCGGACGCAGTCAATGCGTTGTTCCGTGCGGCTATGAATTCGAGGGATGCCGCGTTGCATTGTTTGCGGATTTTGGTCCCAAGAAGTGTAAACAGATGAAGAAAGAATGCACCCTGTGTTAGCTGGATTGCGTGTCAAAGTGTGCCTGCTTTTTTTTTTTTTTTTTTGGGACAAATAAGTTTGTGGATGCTGCTTGTTTGTGAAAGAAGGTTGTCTTATTTGACAAAAAAAAAAAAAAAAAAAAAAAGTTTGTCTTATTCATATATTTCCTGCTTAAGTTGATGTCTTATCATGTTAACATATTAAATTGTCATAATAGCTAATAAAATAGCATGTACTTTATTCTACTATAATAGCTAATAAAATAGCAGCTATGACATTATAAATGCAATATGATGACCTGCAACTGTTCAGCCACGCCATGATCTGAAAAAAAAGGCCCACCATTCTAATAATGTTATCATTGAAGCTAGTCTTAGCACATTGTCCTCATCTATTTTATCAACCATGTAAATTCTGACCTATGCTATTGCTAAAATGAAAAATCAACATCTTTCCATTGTCCATAGGGAAAATGAAGTATCCCTTATATAAATCAATTGATCCTCTCCAGCCCTATTCCTCATTGATTAGTTGCACATGTAACAAAGACATCCTATTCCTCATTGATTAGTTGCACATGTAACAAAGCCCTATTTGGATTGAGAAAATTGGAGAGAAGGGAAGAGAAGAGGAAACAAAGAAAGAAAACTATAGATCCCCTATTTGGTTAGGAGAGAAGGGAAAAGAAATCCACTTTCTCTCATGTGGTTAGAAAATTAAAAGAAAGAAAAGAAAATTAAATTCTCTTGTTTGGGTAGTAAGTTAGGAGAAAAAAGAAGAGAAATGAAGAGAAACAACTACTCTTCAAACTCCCTTTTTTAGTCTCTCAAACAATGATGAAATTTAGGAAGAAAAGAAAATCTCTTTTTTTTTTTTTCTTTTCCATTGTACCCCAAGTTCTTTGCTTTTCTTCTCTTCTTTATATATCTAAATATAGCCTATAAATCTGTTAAATTGGATTATTTGATTTCCATATTTTGCCATCATTTAATGATTGAACTAACTTTTGGTAAATAGTAATTTTTTGATCATGGTTGCAATTACTTACCTTCTCTTTTTCTCTAAAGGAAAAATTGCTTATATTTTCCTTGTACGCACCTTTTATCCTCTTTATTCGTTCTTTCCTTTGGAGTCTCATAGGCACCAAAGATACTATACCATAGTAGTTTGTCTAGAATGATAGATATTGTTGCTCAAAATCCAATCTAATTGGCAGATGAGCTAATTGGCAAGCCTCTCTGCTTGGTTGAGGTGGAGAAGCATAGCATGATGCTGGAGCTAATCTACAATCATAGAAAATGAACAAGTTGTCGCCAAAATATATCTCGCTAGGAACCCTCCAATGCCTAAATCGGGCAAAATTTTGAGAGAAACTAGGAGAGATAAGAGAGATAGAAGTATGAGAGTATGAGCTCATCCCTAGGGGGTCCTCTGCCTGGTATTTATAGAGGAGAGTGCGAACCTGCACGATTAGAATTGCGTGATTCGCAGAGAAGTAGTTGAGCTCTTTCCATATCAGCTGGTTGGAGCTGTTAGAATATTTCTTTTCAGATGCATTATAATCGAATGCTTTCTTTATTTGCGAATCTAGTATGTTACAATATTCTTTTTCGGATATGTCGAGATCGCGCTGAGCTGTAACCAATCATGCTAATTATTCAGAGATTTGATTAGCCAGTGTTGTCGTTTGGTTGGGGGCTAAGCTGTCAGGCGAGATTTTAGAAATGATGAATCATAGCCATATCACTTACCCCAAACATCTTAATTCTTGGCTCAAGTAAAGAAAGTAGTCAAATCATTCATCGGTTGAGCTAGGCGAGCTGAATTCGAGTTCTCAGATCAGCCCTAGGTGCTTCTGCAGACAAACAAAATTTAATGGTTGGCATAATTTTTATAAAGTCTGTTCCATTTTTGAAGCATCATGTAGACAAACAGAATTTTTCTACTGCAATTATTTCTTCTTGTGATGCTGAAAAGGATCGATTCATGAAAGCCCACAACCTCCAAATACTGAGCTTACTCATGGTGGCCGATAGATAAATGATCAAATGGATGATGAGATCACACTATTCGAGGCTATATACAAGGGGCGAAAGCTTGAATCAGTTTCTTCCACTTGGCAAGTGATTTTCCGTCTCTTAGAGTTCTTTGTCCGGTAAAAGCTTCAGCTTTTTTTCTTCTTTCTTTTCTCCAACATCCTTACATCAGTTTCATCCTTCTGTTGGTCTCTCTTTTCGATGAACCTCTATAAGTTGGCTTCTTCTTTTTTTCTTTCTTCTCCATTTTCTTCAGTTGCCATGGTTGTTGTGGGCACAAGTGTGGTGCATCCAAAGCAAGGAATGCAAGAAACTGCAGTGCAAACAGTGTAAGGATCGACTCATGCTGTTCATGAGTCAACTCCTGAAGAACAAGAGTCGACTCATGCTATTAAAAAGTCGACCCCTGAAGAGCAAGGGTCGACTCATGCTATTAAAGAATCGACTCCTAAAGAGCAAAGGTCGACTCATGCTATTAAAGAGTCGACCTCTGGTCTGTTTCAGATTTAGGTAGAGACGAGAAATGGTCTTCCACCTGCTTGAGACTTATTTGGGTCTTGAGGGAGCTAACCATTATTGGGCTAGGCTGAGGCTCAAAGGCAGAGAGAGCATGCAAGTCATGGGTGTACATGGGCTTGGGTTGATTGCTTTCTCACGTGGTTTAGCCTAGGAGAGTTTTTTGGATTTGGGTCATGATTAACCATGTATATATACACTCACGTATATTGTGTATGGAAGGAATGAAATCAGATGATACTCCTTTCTCACTGAAAACCCTATTCTCTTCTCTTTTCTTTCTCTCATGCACGTAAGCTGCCGTCCCTAAGAACCCTAGGCCATAAGGAAGAAGAGTCAATTTCCGCTTGGCTCTTGTTCTCCTCCACCATCAAAGAACCAGTGATCCACGCCTCTAACAGCGAAAGAAAGTCTCCAGGTGCTATGGTTTGAGGCGATTCATCTTCTCAAGATTGAGATCAGATCCGTAAGGTCTCCTACAATTGGTATCAGAGTCATTGGTTGCTGATTCGGTGGAGAAAAATCAAAATCTGTGGTAAGTCTTCAAAACAGAATTTTCTGTGTTCATTAAATCTTTATTGTGTTATGGCTTCGAAAAATCTCAAAGCAGATTTTGAGAAGTTTGATGGCAAAAAAAACTTCACCCTATAGCAGCAAAGGGTGAAGGATTTGCTGGTGTAATAGCGGATCTATAAGGTCTTGGTTAGGAAAAGACGGAAAGGATCAGTTTGGAAGACTAGGAGGAATTAGAAGAGATTGCTTTTAGCATGATTCGTATGTGCTTGGCTGATCAGGTGCTGAAAGTGAATCCTAGGTTCTTCGGTGTTAAGCATGCTGATTTTTTTTTTTTTTTTTTAAAAAAAAACCATGGCTGAACCTGATCGGGTTGCCTACGTACCCCTTCATAAGGGGGATCAAGCCATACGTAGTTCTTTTTAAGTTTTAAAACGCAGCGGAAAAATCGAATCAAACAATTTAATTCATGCATGCTTACAAGATCAAATCTAGAAATCAGCACCTTAAGAACACATAGGATTATGCCGGAATCGTTTAAACAATTATGCTAAAACTTTTATGCATGATTAACTATCAGATCTGAAATTTAAGAACTCTATTCTGATTAATCTCCGAATATCCATTGAATGGATTCTGGAGATATCTCCGTGAGGAGCCCCAAAAGAGGGTAAAACCTCGGGGAATCAGACCTAGATCTTGACACCATAATAAAAGATTAATGTAGGATTAATACCTTTTATGATGGAAGAAACTTGTGGATCTGATCCTCGACTTCGCAGCCACGCACACGAATGGCCTCTACGAGAAGTCCACGCGAAGTTCCTGAAGAGATCCAATCCTGCGGAAGTGCTAGCTTGCGCAGAATTTCTTGAAAGCTGAAATCTGCCCGTCGGGATTCAATCAACTCTTGATCAATCGTCTTGAAGCAGATGGAGATGAGGTTTGTAAGAGAAGTAGAGGACTCAGATCTGATCTTGAATCTTCTAGATATTCACCCTGAAAACCCTATCTAAAATGGAGAAGAAGAGGAAGAGGAGGCGGGTGAGGAAGAAGGCTGCAATGGATGATGTTTTTGGTGCCCATGTTTGACCCCTTTTAATGGCCTCCGAATTTTCATTCAAAATTCGAAATTTATTTTCAGAAAACCTCTTTTAGTTGGCACATGCAAAGGAATAGGAACAACCCAAATCAGATCTCAACCAAATCTGATTTAAATTCAAATTTTAAACACATGTGCAAGAGGGAAGGAATTTGAAATCCATGCGGCAAGGTAAAACACTTCATAATTTCGAAATCACCTCTTGAAATTCGAATTTAATCCATTCAAAAACTCATACGCCACCTTGGCTGATGGTTTGAATGATTAAAATCATTTAACACATTGCTTAATGTTTGAATTTAAATTCAAATAACAAACAATGTCGCCATGTGTCAAGCAATGGGTCCATGTGCCATGCAATAATTTTGGTTTATTTAAAATTCATGAAATCCAATTCCATGTCACCAATAATTGCCACATCATCTGAGCCTAATCCTCTTGGGTTGCACCTAATCAAATTTGGTCAAACCCAAATTAAAACAAAGCAATTTGGTTGAACCCAATCTAATCAGGTCAGACCCTGATTGAGCTCAAATTGAATCCAATTCAATTTTGGCTCATGCAAACTCAATCAAATTGAATTAATTACTTTGTGTTGGACCTAATCCAATTAGGTCAATCCCCAATTAAGAACAAATTAATTTAAAATTAATTTGATCAGCTTAAGTCCTTTTTGGTTCTAACCTAATCCAATCAGGTCAAAATCCTGATTGAGCCCAAACTTGAATCCAATTCAATTTGGCTCATCCTTAGTACAATTACTCAATCAAATTGAGTTTATTAGTAATTTAATTACTAATTAATCCTTCAATAATTATTTTAATTATTTTATAAGATAATTTGCCAATCAAATTGACCAAATTATCCCTGAATGATTCTTAATCATTCATCAGCTTTCTTGATCAATCAGGAATCTTCTATGCGTGTGACCTCATAGGTTCGAACCTAAGCCGGTAGTATAGGAACAATTTCCTACACTAATTGATGTGACCATCTAGCAATGGTACCCAACGTCCGGATAGGCCGAATATATGCGAAGCAAATATTCTGGAACCCTGAACTATGGTTACTGTATAATTCAATCCCTTTGACTCCTAATGCCAGGATGACTTAGAGCTCACTGTCAATCCTATAATTAGTACATCCATTATGTGATTAACTTTAGATATCCCGTGACTCCTCACTGGGATTACCCTGGCCAAGGTTTTGCTAAATTAATCACAAGACATTATCTCCTGTTTTCAGGAGGGGTCAATTCCATCTTGACTCACAACTGACTACGCAAGTACTTGACTGCACCCAGTGACCTTCCGTCACTGAATTAGAAATTCAGATAGTCCGGTACCAAAGTACAGTGAGTTGCTTCTAGTCACAGGTTGCGGTCTCAGGTCAGAGGGCCAAACTTATACCCATATCCACTCGGAACATCTCTCGACAGTAGAGCATTCCGGAATTGGTCACGTTCAGTGAAATGTACTCCTACACTTCACCTGTGTGGCATACCAGTGTCTCCACACTCCTTGGTTAAGAGGACAACCAACGTATATGTCAAATAACGACCTAATCTCGATAATGCTGTCGTCCTAGTAACAACATATCATTTGGTCGCGAACAAGTTTAAGAACTCAAAGATAAATCCTCCTTTATCATAACATAAGTCCTAAGGACTTCATCATATAAGAGTTTATTTGAAGATGAAATGATGAATAATGCCGAATAACACTTTATTAATTTGTCAATTCATTTACAAAATTCAATCATCAATATGCTGACGATTGACATTTAGGATACAAATCCCAACAACTCCCACTTAGCCTAATGCCAATCGGCACAGTATCTAATACCCATCTTCGACTTGTGTTCGTCGAACTCTTTGATGCCGAGGACTTTGGTAAATGAGTCAGCCAGATTTTCTTTTGTGTCGATCTTCTGAAGATCAATATCACCTCGTTCGACGATCTCTCGAACCAAGTGGTAGCGACGTAGAATATGTTTGGTCCGCTGATGTGCTTTGGGTTCTCTTGCTTGAGCTATGGCTCCAGTATTGTCACAAAATACAGGCACTGGACCATCAATTGAGGGTGTCACTCCAAGCTCGGTGATGAACTTTCGCAACCATACAGCTTCCTTGGCGGCATCAGATGCTGCGATATATTCTGCTTCACATGTAGAATCTGCCACTGTATGCTGCTTGGAACTCTTCCAGCAGATGGCCCCACCCTTAAGAGTGAAGATATATCCCGACACGCTCTTGCTATCATCTTGATCTGACTGAAAACTTGAATCGGTATATCCTTCAAGTTTTAAGTCAGAATCACTGTAGACAAGCCACTGATCTTTAGTATTTCTCAAATACTTAAGGATGGTTTTGACAACCTTCCAGTGGTTGCTACCTGGATCAGACTGGTATCGACTCACTACTCCTAGTGAGTATGCCACGTCTGGTCTAGTACATGTCATGGCATACATTATAGATCCCACTGCCGAAGCATATGGAGTTCTATCCATACTCTCTCTTTCTTGCGAGGTTGTCGGACAATCCCTTTTAGAGAGGTTAATTCCATGGCCCATTGGAAGATAGCCTTTCTTGGAATTAATCATACTGAACCTTTTCAGTATAGTATCAATGTATGTGGATTGGGATAATCCAAGCAATCTTCTAGATCTATCTCTATAGATCTTCATCCCTAGGATGTAAGATGCTTCTCCCAAATCCTTCATGGCAAATTGAGATGACAGCCAAACCTTTATTCCTTGTAATGCAGGAATGTCATTCCCGATTAAAAGAATGTCATCCACATACAAAACAAGAAATATAATAATTGAACCATTTGCCCATTTATAAATGCAAGGTTCCTCTTCATTCTTAATGAAGCCATATGATTTGATCACCTTATCAAATCGTATGTTCCAACTCCGTGAAGCTTGCTTTAATCCATAAATGGATTTTTGAAGCTTGCACACCTTAGACTCATCTGCAGATATAAAACCTTCAGGTTGCATCATATACACCTCTTCTTCTAAATCTCCATTTAGAAAAGCAGTTTTAACATCCATCTGCCAGATCTCATAATCTAAGTGTGCTGCTATCGCAAGCATAATCCGAATGGATTTGAGCATTGCCACAGGAGAAAACGTCTCGTCATAGTCAATACCATAACGTTGACGATATCCCTTGGCAACCAGACGGGCTTTATAGGTCTCTACTTTTCCGTCTGCGCCCCGTTTCCTTTTGAATATCCACTTACACCCTATGGGTTTAATTCCTTCGGGTGGGTCAACTAATGTCCAAACATCATTGACCTTCATGGATTCCATTTCGGATTGCATGGCTCCAAGCCATTTATCAGAGTCATACCTCTGCATTGCATCCATATATGTGATCGGATCCTCATCGTTTTCATCAAGTTCGATAGGATCCCCATCCCGGACCAAGAAACCGTAGTATCTGTCCGGCTGACGTGGTACTCTACCCGATCGCCTTAATGGTACATCTAATATGGGTTCTGGATCTGATCTAATCAAATCCGACTCAACTGGTTCAGTAGATGGTGTCGGATCTTCTACATGTTGAACTTCTCTAAGCTCAACATTAGAGCTATTTGTTCCTTCACCAAGGAATTCCTTTTCTAAGAAAATTGCTCTATTGCTTACGAACAACTTTTGTTCTTCAGCAAAGTAGAAGTAATATCCTTTAGTTTCTTTAGGGTAACCAACAAAGAAACATTTGTCAGACTTGGGTTCAAGTTTGTCTGTCTTCAAACGTTTGACGTACGCCGGACACCCCCAAATCCTAAGGTGAGAGAGCATCGGCTTACGTCCAGTCCACATCTCATGTGGTGTTTTATTTACAGACTTACTTGGAACCTTATTTAGAATATAGCAGGCTGACTCAAGAGCATATCCCCAAAAGGATATGGGCAGATTAGCAAACCCCATCATGGATCGAACCATGTCTAACAGAGTTCGATTTCTCCTTTCTGACACACCATTATATTGTGGTGTACCAGGAGGAGTCCATTGAGAGAGAATCCCATTTTCTCCTAGATATGTCAAAAATTCACTGGAGAGGTATTCACCTCCTCGATCTGATCGAAGAGTTTTAATACACTTTCCAGTTTGTTTTTCTACTTCATTACGATATAATTTGAACATTTCAAATGATTCAGATTTATGTCTCATTAAATAGACATAACCATACCTAGAAAGGTCGTCTGTAAACGTAATGAAATATGAATACCCACCTCTAGCATCTGTGCTCATTGGCCCACATACATCAGAATGTACAAGGGTCAATAAATCACTGGCTCGTTCACCTTTTCCGGTAAAAGGTGATTTGGTCATTTTACCAAGAAGACATGATTCACAGGTTGTCAATGATTCACAATCATTAAAATCAAGGATTCCCTCTTTACTTAACCTGTTCATCCTGTTCTTGTTAATATGACCTAGCCTATGATGCCAAAGGTAGACATCCGTGACATTATCTATTCTAGGGCGCTTATTGGATTTATACATTACATGAACAGGCTGTGACAAAATGTAAATGCCATTACTCAGAATTCCATTCATTACAACAACACCATTCCAAATGACATTGCAATAATCCTTTTTTATTGATATTTCATAACCATTTTTGGCCAAAAGGCCTACAGAAATGATATTCAATAGAAAACTTGGACAATAGTGACAATCACTAAGGACATTTACATGAGAGCTGAATTTAAGTTTAAGAATTCCTAAAGCTAGAACTGGAACTGGTCTTCCATCTCCAACATTCAGGAACCTTTCTCCTTCTTCAAATCTCTTACTGACTTGTAGCCCCTGCAACAAATTGCAAATATTAAAAGGACTACCGGTATCCAATACCCAGGTCGAATTATCACAAATAGAAAAATTGCAAGGTGTTATCATATAAGTACCTTGATTGGCAACTGATTGCCCATTTTTCTTAGGCCGGTTCGGATCGAGGGATGCAATGTAAAGAGGACAGTTCCTCTTCCAATGTCCTTGCTTCTTGCAGAAGAAGCACTCCGCCTTTCTCTGATCAGCCTTTTTATTCTTTTTCTGACTAGGCTGAGCATGGTGCACCTGTTTCTTTTGGATTTTATTTTTCTTTTTTCCTTTCTTAAAGGAGCGACCCTTGGATGAACCTCCCACTAAGTTCACCGTCTTCTTAAGAAGTTGGTGATCATTCTCAAACGTTTGTAGTAACCCCAACAATTGGTGATAATTCACTACAGGTTTCGTCATACGAAAATGAGTGAGAAAAGGACGGTATGATCCAGGCAATGAGTTTAGTATGGCATCCTTCCCCAATTGATCATGAAGGGGAAAGCCAAGAGAGCTTAGACGCTCGATCAACTCAATCATGTACAGTACATGATCAGTTATCGAGGTCCCATCTTTCATTCGGGCGCTGAAGATGGCACAACTAGTTTTGTGCCTCTCAACATCGTCAGGAACGCCGAATGATTCATTCAACACTTGAATGATATCTTCCGGCTGCGTATTCTCAAAACGCCTACTAAACTCATCACTCATTGCTGCCAACATGATGCATCGAACAGTGATCCGGTCACTGAGCCACTTCTGATAAGTGTCTCTGGCCGATCTTGATGCATTAGCAGCGGGCTGCTCAGGTGCTTGATCCGTTATCACATAAAGGATCCTCTCATGCTCTAGCACTATTTTCAGTTTCCTATGCCAATTATTGAAATTTGGACCAGTCAACTTGTCATTGTCCAACAATGAGCGAAGTGACAAATGAGTGGCCATTTCTGCATAAAAAGAAAATTTGGCTATTAGTATATGAATTGACTAAACTCAATAGACTTGGACTTTAGTCTAAAGGTATTCCCACTATTTTATACAAATTGGTAGCCTCTACCTCTAATTCGAAAAATTACTCCTAATTCTTTAGTGGGCACTAGAACCCAATAGATCACATATAGGCCCGAGTGTGGCTCGGCCAACCCATATGCACCTATTGGTAGGTTCTTAACCAATTGCTTCACCAAGCAACTTCTAGTGATGATTTTGCCCTAGGTTTTCCGGCAGGCGTGTGGCGCCTCCACCGAATACCCTAGTCAGGTCCAACCATTAAATGATAGGGTTAAGTCTAATCAACTAATAGACGACCAAGCCCGAGTGTGGCTCGGCTCACCTGATCGCCTATTGAAGGTACACTTAACTCATCATATATTGAATGACAATTCCAATGCTTGATAAGTACCAGGCGTGTCGCGCCTCCAATAATTATCAAAACATTGGACCCATTATCACCCAACTTAATGGGAGGCTATGACCTAGTTATCTCCATAACCATTTCATTTTAAGGACCTAATAATTTTAGAGGATTTCATAATTAGGATAGATGAGAAGATCCGGTTAGTCTAATTTCTCCCACTGACTTCACCAAATCAGATTAGACTCAAACCGGTTAAGGAGACACCTAAATCAGTCAAACTGATTTTCCTTATAGGCATGGGCTAACTCGAATCATTAAGTGATCCAATCAAAATGTGATTGACCATGTCGGCCAGGTAAGTGAGATCGGTGGAAGGGATATGCCATTAACTCGGCAAAGACGAATCAGTGCGAGTAGCTCCCAATTAAAAACCACCGGTCAAAACTGCCAAACTTACCTTAGACACCGACTGGTTAATCAATTTCGATTTGATTACTCAAATGACTCGGGCTACACCTCTGAGCCTAAATCAAGTTCCATCTTGGTCTAATCAAAGACATAGACTTGATCCATCTACAACTATTGTAAATTGATCTAGAATTTTCTTGACCTAATCTAGTTACTACTTAATTAGATTTGATCAATTAATTCTATTTCTCCATGTATGATTCTAACCTTAGGTCTAACCCAATCCTAAGAATTTGATTCAAGCTAACCCATATGCCCAAAGAATTATGCAATGTCAATTAATTGAGTTACAATTCTATTTCATAACACTTAATTCTCAATTAAGTTTAGACTTATGAAAGTTTTGATCATTGCATATTTCTTTTTAATTACATATTAATTACAATCTTTCAGTTCTTAAAACATATTTTCAGATCTGAGTTTTTGTAATTAATCACATGTAATCAGATTTAATTCATGTTTAAGTCATTATGTTTTATGTTCATGCATCACATATACATAACAACATGAATTAATACAAACAACATACATCTTATGTATTTTTTTTTTCACTTTTATTTTCAGATCTGATTTGTTCATTAAAATCAGAGATCATATGAATCATAAACTTTATTTAGATCTAATCTAAACAATATTATGATTTTAGATTTATTCATGTTACTAATCCTAACACAAACATGCATCATATGCATCCAAAATTTCAGATCTACTTAATCATGCATAATCAGCAATTAAATCAATCATAAAAAGCACTTTAGATCTAATCTAAACATGTTAATGATTTCAGATTTAATTGCAAGAATTAAAACATAAAAGTTTAAACATAAACCTTGCTCTGATACCACTGAAAGTGAATCCTAGGTTCTTCGGTGTTAAGCATGCTGATTTTTTTTTTTTTTTTTAAAAAAAAAACCATGGCTGAACCTGATCGGGTTGCCTACGTACCCCTTCATAAGGGGGATCAAGCCATACGTAGTTCTTTTTAAGTTTTAAAACGCAGCGGAAAAATCGAATCAAACAATTTAATTCATGCATGCTTACAAGATCAAATCTAGAAATCAGCACCTTAAGAACACATAGGATTATGCCGGAATCGTTTAAACAATTATGCTAAAACTTTTATGCATGATTAACTATCAGATCTGAAATTTAAGAACTCTATTCCGATTAATCTCCGAATATCCATTGAATGGATTCTGGAGATATCTCCGTGAGGAGCCCCAAAAGAGGGTAAAACCTCGGGGAATCAGACCTAGATCTTGACACCATAATAAAAGATTAATGTAGGATTAATACCTTTTATGATGGAAGAAACTTGTGGATCTGATCCTCGACTTCGCAGCCACGCACACGAATGGCCTCTACGAGAAGTCCACGCGAAGTTCCTGAAGAGATCCAATCCTGCGGAAGTGCTAGCTTGCGCAGAATTTCTTGAAAGCTGAAATCTGCCCGTCGGGATTCAATCAACTCTTGATCAATCGTCTTGAAGCAGATGGAGATGAGGTTTGTAAGAGAAGTAGAGGACTCAGATCTGATCTTGAATCTTCTAGATATTCACCCTGAAAACCCTATCTAAAATGGAGAAGAAGAGGAAGAGGAGGCGGGTGAGGAAGAAGGCTGCAATGGATGATGTTTTTGGTGCCCATGTTTGACCCCTTTTAATGGCCTCCGAATTTTCATTCAAAATTCGAAATTTATTTTCAGAAAACCTCTTTTAGTTGGCACATGCAAAGGAATAGGAACAACCCAAATCAGATCTCAACCAAATTTGATTTAAATTCAAATTTTAAACACATGTGCAAGAGGGAAGGAATTTGAAATCCATGCGGCAAGGTAAAACACTTCATAATTTCGAAATCACCTCTTGAAATTCGAATTTAATCCATTCAAAAACTCATACGCCACCTTGGCTGATGGTTTGAATGATTAAAATCATTTAACACATTGCTTAATGTTTGAATTTAAATTCAAATAACAAACAATGTCGCCATGTGTCAAGCAATGGGTCCATGTGCCATGCAATAATTTTGGTTTATTTAAAATTCATGAAATCCAATTCCATGTCACCAATAATTGCCACATCATCTGAGCCTAATCCTCTTGGGTTGCACCTAATCAAATTTGGTCAAACCCAAATTAAAACAAAGCAATTTGGTTGAACCCAATCTAATCAGGTCAGACCCTGATTGAGCTCAAATTGAATCCAATTCAATTTTGGCTCATGCAAACTCAATCAAATTGAATTAATTACTTTGTGTTGGACCTAATCCAATTAGGTCAATCCCCAATTAAGAACAAATTAATTTAAAATTAATTTGATCAGCTTAAGTCCTTTTTGGTTCTAACCTAATCCAATCAGGTCAAAATCCTGATTGAGCCCAAACTTGAATCCAATTCAATTTGGCTCATCCTTAGTACAATTACTCAATCAAATTGAGTTTATTAGTAATTTAATTACTAATTAATCCTTCAATAATTACTTTAATTATTTTATAAGATAATTTGCCAATCAAATTGACCAAATTATCCCTGAATGATTCTTAATCATTCATCAGCTTTCTTGATCAATCAGGAATCTTCTATGCGTGTGACCTCATAGGTTCGAACCTAAGCCGGTAGTATAGGAACAATTTCCTACACTAATTGATGTGACCATCTAGCAATGGTACCCAACGTCCGGATAGGCCGAATATATGCGAAGCAAATATTCTGGAACCCTGAACTATGGTTACTGTATAATTCAATCCCTTTGACTCCTAATGCCAGGATGACTTAGAGCTCACTGTCAATCCTATAATTAGTACATCCATTATGTGATTAACTTTAGATATCCCGTGACTCCTCACTGGGATTACCCTGGCCAAGGTTTTGCTAAATTAATCACAAGACATTATCTCCTGTTTTCAGGAGGGGTCAATTCCATCTTGACTCACAACTGACTACGCAAGTACTTGACTGCACCCAGTGACCTTCCGTCACTGAATTAGAAATTCAGATAGTCCGGTACCAAAGTACAGTGAGTTGCTTCTAGTCACAGGTTGCGGTCTCAGGTCAGAGGGCCAAACTTATACCCATATCCACTCGGAACATCTCTCGACAGTAGAGCATTCCGGAATTGGTCACGTTCAGTGAAATGTACTCCTACACTTCACCTGTGTGGCATACCAGTGTCTCCACACTCCTTGGTTAAGAGGACAACCAACGTATATGTCACATAACGACCTAATCTCGATAATGCTGTCGTCCTAGTAACAACATATCATTTGGTCGCGAACAAGTTTAAGAACTCAAAGATAAATCCTCCTTTATCATAACATAAGTCCTAAGGACTTCATCATATAAGAGTTTATTTGAAGATGAAATGATGAATAATGCCGAATAACACTTTATTAATTTGTCAATTCATTTACAAAATTCAATCATCAATATGCTGACGATTGACATTTAGGATACAAATCCCAACAGGTGCTACCTGAGATTTGCTCAGAGACAACGGCCAAAGGGCTATGGGAGAGGTTAGAGAACACCTATATGGAAAAGAGTATGACTAATAAACTGTGGTTGAAGAAATAGTTGTATAGTCTGCGGATGCCAGAGAGAAGAGATCTGATTTCTTATATTCAGAAGTTCAATCAAGTTTGCTCGGAAGTCATGAGCCTTGATGTGAAGATTGAGGAAGAAGATAGGACCCTTCTACTGCTATGTTCTCTCCCATTATCATATGATGGGTTGATCACTACCTTGGTGTATGGAAAAGACCCCTGAATTATGAAGAGATGATTGGTGTTCTACGTTCTAATGAGCAAAGAGAGAAGATTTGCAAGGAGAGTTCTAACTCAGAGGTTCTTGCTGTTAATGAGAGGCAAGAAGGCCTCGAAAAAGGGTTAGAGAGAAGTCCAAGGGCAGATCTAAGGCTCAGGGCAAGCAGAAGTCTTGGAAGTGCTACAAGTGTCATCAGATTGGTCACATAAGGAGAAATTGTCCTTTGTTAAAATCTGAGAAGGAAAAGAACTCTTCCAAGGATGGTTCGGCCAGTCATGGTGGTGCTTTTACATCTGAAGACAGTGGAGATGATATCCTAGTTGTTTCAGATGGTCACATGAAGGAAGACATTCGGTGGACATTGGATTCAGCATGTTCGCATCACTATACTTCACATCGGGAGTGGTTCGATACCTATGAGAAAATCAATGGAGGGAGTGTGAGTTTAGGTGATGATCATCCTTGCAAGGTTGCTGGGGTAAGCAACATTAAAGTGAGGATGTATGATGGAGTCATCAGAACATTGACCAATGTCAAGCATGTCCTAGAGTTGAAGAAGAATTTGATTTTATTGGGCTACTTGGAGAAGCATGAGTGTGCTTTTGGTAGCCAACCGGGCAGTGGCTGTTTGAGGATCACCAAGGGGGCCTTGGTGGTGATGAAGGGCAGAAGGATAGCCAATTATCTCTATGAGATGGAAGGCTCAGTGGTGACAGATGGTGCAGAGGTGTTGGCAGCAGCACATGAGAAGCAGTTGGTTTACAAACTGCGGTACTATCGGATGGGTCATATGAGCGACAGAGGGCTCACGGAACTCAGTAAGAGAGGTTTGATTCCAGTTGTGAAAAAGAAAGAAAATGACATATATGAGCCTTGCATTTATGGCAAACAGCATAGGATAAAATTTACCAACAGTTTCAAGCGGAGTGAAGGCGTTCTGCAGCTAGTTCACTTGGATGTTTGGGGACCGGCACCTGTTTCAGCTAGAGGTGGAGCAAGGTATTTTTTGACCTTCATTGATGACTTCTCTAGGAAGGTATGAGTCTATATGATTAGGAAAAAATCAGAGGTGTTTGCTCGGTTTAAATCCTAGAGGGCTGAAGTTGAAAAGAAAATAGAGCAGTCAGTGAGGTGCCTAAGGTCTGACAATGGAGGAGAGTACACAAGCTCTGAGTTCAAAAGTTACTGTGAGGAGAATGGAATCAAACGCCATTTCACGGTGAGGATGACTCCCCAACAAAACGGTGTGGCCGAGAGGATGAGCCGTACATTGACAGAGAAGGCCAGGAGTTTGAGGCTGCAGACATCACTTCCCAAAACCTTTTGGGGTGATGCGATAACTTTTTCTTGTTTTCTTGTTAACAGGTCCCCCAATAGAAAGGTTGATGGAGGCATTTCAAAGGAGATCTGGAGTGGAAAGAATGTGGAGCTTGGCCACCTAAAGGTATTCGGTTGCCCGGCCTATGCATTAGTGGAGGTAACCGAAAGAAGCAAACTTAATCCGAAATCGCAGAAGATGGTCTTCATCGGATATCCACAAGGGATCAAGGGTTATTTGTTGTGGGATCCTTATTCACAAAAGTGTACCATCAGTAGAAATGTTATTTTTGATGAAGAAAGCATCCTGAAGAGGCCGGAAATAGTAGATGAAGTGCAAAAAGCTGGACAGGGCAGCAGTGGGCAGCACTCACTAGCAAGTGATATTCCTTCAAATTCTACCTCGAAACATATTTCTTTTGAGATGGAATTTGGTAAGCATGTTCCCACACGAGTGGAGACCAGCTAGGAGGGCCATCAGTCCAGGAAGAGGTGCAGATAGAGCCACAGAGTTCCGGTTTGAGGGACCTTGTCAGGGGAGTTGCACCGCACAGGCAAAAGCGCATCATCTTAAGCCTGTCAGGTATGGCATTGATGAGACCATCTCCTATGCTCTCATCACTGCCAATGGAGATCTAGAGACATTTGAAGAGGCCATGGAGAGCTCAGAAAGGAAGTCATGGATTCAAGCCATGATGGAAGAGATGCAGTCTCTTGAGAAGAATAGGACATGGCAGCTTGTGGATCTACCGGGAGGTGCTCGAGCCATTGGTTCTAAATGGGTCTTCACAAAGAAAGAGGTGCCTTCAGAGCAAGTTGGAGTTAGGTACAAGGCAAGGCTAGTAGCCAAGGGGTATTCACAGAGAGAGGGAGTGGACTACACAGAAGTATTTTCTCCGGTAGTGCGACATGCTTCAATTCGGGTGTTGCTGTCTTTGGTAGCACAGTATGATATGGAATTGGAGCAGATAGATGTGAAGACGGCATTCGTACATGGGAGCCTAGAGGAGAGGATATACATGCAGCAACCAACTGGTTTCAGGCAGTCGGGGTTGGAAGAAAAGGTGTGTCTACTGAAGAGATCTCTCTATGGTTTGAAGCAGTCACCCTGACAGTGGTACAAGAGGTTTGATACCTTTGTTCTTCGCCTTGGATTTTCTAGATGTAAGCATGATAATTGTGTCTATGTGAAGGATGTGGATGAGGAGAATGCTCTATATTTGCTTCTATATGTGGATGATATGTTCATTGCCAGCAGGAGTATCAATGCAGTGAATGAGCTGAAATCTGCATTGTCCGAAGAATTTGAGATGAAGGATTTGGGTCCTTCCAAAAAAATTCTTGGAATGGAGATTTGCGGAGATAGAAGCAAGGGTGTCCTCCACTTGTCATGGGGAGGATACATTCAGAAGGTCTTGATGAGGTTTGGGATGGATAAATCCAAACCGGTTAGAACACCGCTTGCAAGCCACATATCTCTTTCGAAGTTGCAATGCCCCCAGACAGATGAAGAGAAAGAGTACATGGATAGAGTTCCATATGCCAGTGCCGTGGGCAGCGTGATGTATGCTATGGTGTGCTGTAGGCCCAACATAGCACATGCAGTGAGCCAGGTGAGCAAATACATGGCAAACCCGGGGAAGGAGCACTGGCAGGCACTGAAGTGGATTTTCCAGTATCTACAAGGAACTCGGAAGCTTGGTCCGACTTTTGAGCAACAAGATGGACATAGGAGGAACTCCAATGCCTCAAGGGAGTTTTCAGGTCCACTAGAAGGGTTTGTGGATGCAAATTTTGCAGATGATCTGGATACGAGGAGGTCTACTACAAGTTATGTGTTCAGCATGTTTAGTGGACCGGTTTCGTGGAGATCAACCCTTTAACCTATCACGGCCTTGTCCACCACAGAGGCCGAGTACATAGGAATCATAGAGGCTGTCAAGAAGGCTCTTTGGTTGAAAAGACTCATTCAGAAGATGAGGGTGAAGCAGAGTACAGTAGTGCTGCATAGCAACAGTCAAAGTGCACTGCAATTGGTTCAAAATCCAGTCTATCATGCTCGCACGAAGCATATAGACGTGAGGTACTTGATAAGTGCTTGATAATCTATAATTTAGTTATCTTTCTATAGCACTTATCAATGTTCTTAAACTGATAAATACGTATTTTACAATGAAATTGAATGATCATTGAAATAAATTTAAAATATGGTAAAAAGCAAATAATTCTTTTCTTAAATCAGACTCTAAACTTGTCTCTCTCTTGTTTGCAATCTTTCATGAAAATTACAGGAAAACATATAAGGAGGAGATTGTGTTGACCTGGTTTGGTAACCTGATAGAATTGTAGTCAAGCTAAGATTATAATTAAATGGGTTTTGGTCCTGATTCGATCGAAAGTTATAATTTATTTTGTATGGGGCAGAGGTTTGATTAACCCTTTTTATTAGGTCACGGTCCTGTTTTTAGTCTTGCCTAGTCGAGTTCGATCTGAAGCAGCTTAGCAAGAATTAAATTTAAATGACAATGGGCTCAAGGACAAGTCAACCATCATGACCCACCTCAAACCCAAAGTCAATTCCCAACCAATTTCTTACCTGCCTTCATATAAAATTTATAAATTTAAAACAAAAAAAAGGGAAATAATGAATATAATAAAATAAATAAAAATAATTTCGGGGAGAATCACTTATTCACTATTCATATGAACAGTGTCCCGTAAAAACACTGTTCACATGAACAGTGAGAAATAATGTAATAATAATAATAAAAAATATATATATATATAAAATCTTTCACTGTTTATCTCCTTCCTCCCGTTATCCATTCTTCCCGTGATCCCGCCTCACAGAGCGCCCCCCTGCCCGTTCCAGCCGACGCTCCAATCCTCCACGCGGTGCAGTCGGCGACCAGATCCTCCGCCTCTTCATCCGCCTGCATCCCCGCCTCCGCACAGCTGCCATTCCGGGCGTCCGAGACAAGCTCCGCATGCTCCCAGCGTATCACGCCATGGATCCGGCAACCTCCTTCTTCCGCTCCTCCCAGCATCGCGTCCCAGCCGCTCTCGGAGTCAGCCATCCTTCCGCATCAGGCGTCCGGCGATCCCGCATCCATTCCTTCCATGGTCCAAAGAAAGAAGTCGTCCGGAGCGATCGTCCCAGCCATCCGGCAACCAAATCTCCTCCATGATCAACGCTTCCAGCATCCCATGAGATCAGGCATGAGCCCAAGCATCTAGCCGTCCCCCTCTTCCGGATTTGAGCCATCCATCCGCGATCTGTCCTCCGCTTCTTCTTCCGCGATGCATCCGGAGCCAGCATCACGTTGATCCCGCGGCTCCTCCCATCGAGTATCCCGGATTTGCATCCCCACCGGCACGCTCCCAAGGGATCCATCATCGGGTGAGAGGGTCTATATGAAGGAGCCATCGGCAGGAAGAAAGGGGAGGGAGCTCGGTGGAGGAAAGAAACAGAGGATACTCTGTTTCGGTGAAGAAGAAGAAGAAGAAGAAAGCCGAGAGAAAGAAATAAAAAAAGAAGAGAGAGGGGGGGGAAGAGAATAGTTGTGATATTTTGGGAATAATGGGAGGTGATCAATTTCATTTGAAGATGGGAGGTCGTCCGGAAGCCATGCTCGGCTAAACGTCTAGTCTAGGGCTGGATGAAGCCCTAGCAATGTATCAGGGCAATTGTAGTTCTTACTTTTTTATTATTTTGGAGCTTGTTTAAATTCTTATTTTCAATGAAATATTTTTTTATGATATTTAAATTTCGAGCATGCTAGTTACTAATCATGTTTGCTAAAGTAGTCTAAGATGATCCATGCCTAGGAAGATGAAGTGTGCTGCATCCTAGATTAGCATACTTAGGTAGACACTTCATGCTACACCGAAGATGGATCTTCCTAACACTCTTTATGCTTTTATTTTAAAAGGCTTGTAGCCAAAATTGCATGCCTCTCCAAAAGACAAAAATTAAGAACACAATCCTTGATGCAATGCTATGTGCTGGATTCCAAACCCTAGATCTATTTACTCTGATAAATTCCAATCCGTACTCATAGTTTAATTTAGTTAAATCAAGTTAGCAAATCCTTCTTTTTGATTTATTTTTAAAAGAAAAATAACTTATTCTTCAATCCCTGTGGACCGACACCCGTAATCACTATCCTACAGGATACGTGCTATTACGTGGTTTATTTTTGAAATAGAAATAACCGATCAATTTTTGGCGCCGTTGTCGGGGATTGCTAGCATAGTTATTTTTCCTATCATTAAAAAAAATTAATTAATTAAAAAAAAAAACTTTAAAAAAATATATAAATAAAAAAAAATTATTTTCTATTATTGTTACTTTTCTTATCTCTTTTTTTTCTCTTCTACTAATTTTTTTTAAAATTTTCTTTTGATCTTATTTGATCAGGAATCGAAGAAAAAATCTGGGATGATCAAAAAGAGAACTGCTGGAAAAGAAATGCTGTAGAGGTTTGCCTAAAAAAAAAAATTAAATTGCTGGGAAAATTTCCTTTGGTAACCTCTAAACCTTTCTTATTTAAATTAAGTATTAGCTTGAAATTTTGTGGTGATTGTTTGATTTTAATTTCAGCAAAAGTGTGAATGCATGCCTGATACACATACACCAATTAATTTGCACTTAGTAAGGGCAATCACCCCAACAAGATAAGAGCCGGATTTCATCACCGGACTCTTGCCCAATTTAGGTGAACTCAATCTCACATAGTGTCACTTTAATTAAAATCAATTAGATATTGGCCCCTAGGGACATTCGAGCTCAATAGGACGAAGATCACCGAAAGTTGCACCAATTTCGCTCTGTGGCTTAGTTGATGTCTAGGCAAGCTTTGTCCTTATAAGGGAGACAGTTCATCTGTTCGAGGCAAGTGGGTTTTAAGTGGGACCTTTGCGAACGCATCGTGACCCCTCCACTTACCTGGGAGCTTACCTGGTCAACTCGGTTCATTAGACCGGATTGGAGGCTTAGGTGCCCTCTTCAAAGCAGTTAGGAGCTGTCTAGTGATTTTAGGACAAAGACTAGAATTGATATGCTTTTCTCTTTTATTGCATGCTTGATTGATCGAGTACTAGTGTATACACGGTAGTCGTTCTAGAGTACGAAACCTATTACCTTTTGACCCTGAAATAGAACGAACCCTTAGGAACATTCGAGCTAAGATCAAAACATTAGGATCATCCCCACCTCTTAAGATGGCTGAAGAACAACCCAAACTCCTGAGGGAGTACTTTACTTCCACTATTTACACTTCCCCATCTTGCATTCGATTACCTGAGGTAGCAGCTGTACAATATGAAATAAAGTCTAGTGTGATCCAAATGCTCCCATCTTTTTATGGGCTCACCAACGAAGACCCATACAAACATTTAGATGAATTTCTTGAGATTTGCACTACTGTCAAGATTCAGAACTTCATTGATGATGCCCTGAAACTTAGGTTATTCCCCTTCTTCCTTAAAGATAGAGCCAAACAATGGCTGAATTCTTTAGAAGCTAACTCAATTCGTTCTTGGGATCAAATGCAACAAGAATTTCTTAAAAAATACTTTCCTATAGGAAGAACGAACCAGTTTAGACGTGCCATTACAAGCTTCTCCCAAACCGAGGGAGAAGAATTTAATGAAACTTGGGAGAGATTTCGGGACCTAATCCGTAAATGCCCTCATCATCAAATACCTAAGTGGCAGCTAGTGCAATGTTTCTATGACGGTTTGACGGAACGAAACCGTCAGATGATCGATGCTGCATGCGGGGGGACTTTCATGCTTCGAAATGAGCATGAAGCATGGCAACTATTTGAAAATCTTAATGAAAACTCCCTCCACCATGCTTCATGTTCTCGTCAAGCATCCCCGAATTTTCAAAGAAAAGGGGCCATTTGTGAAATAAGTCATTCTATGGACCTGTCTAGCAAGGTAGATGCATTGTCCCATAAGATTGACCAACTAATGATAGGAGGACATGTCGTTAGCTCTTCCCAAGCACAAGTATGTGCTATCTGTTCTAGCCCATCGCATCCTATTCATGAGTGCCCCTCAGCACCCCAATATCCCGAACTCGTGCAAGAACACATCAATGCTGCCCAAACACAGCCCAGACCGGGTAATGATCCATTTTTCAATACATATAATTCGGGATGGCGGAATCATCCAAATTTTTCTTGGAGGCAGCAAGCTTCTAATACCTCCCAACCCTTCTCCCAAAATTTTCAAAACCCTCAGAATTTTCATCTCTACCGTCCCTCAACTCAATTTCAGCATCCTCCTCCTCCAACCCAAAGAAATACAGCCTTTGAGGAGAAGGTGTTGACTGCCCTTCAAGGTTTGGAGGCAAACACACAACTATTGCACTCTCACACGCAATCAATTGCTAAGCTAGAATTCCAAATGGGTCAACTAGCTAATGCATTAAACAAGCGAGAGGAAGGTAAGCTTCCAAGTCAACCAATGAGTAATCCTAGGGGACAATACGTGGCTCAAGAAACTCGACTAAATCATGAGCAAGCTAATGCTTTGACTACCCTAAGGAGTGGACGTATAATAGATAATAAGGTTGGGGAGGGTAACAATAAGGAAGGAGAAGAAGAAGAGAAGAATGTATCACATGAAAACCCAAAACCTTCTTCAGCTAGTCCACCATCTGCCACAACCCACATTCCAAAGGCTCCATTTTCTGAAGCACTTAATGCACCCTCTCCCGTTGGCAAGAAGGGAACTTCATTAGAAGAGATGATGGAGGTCTTCAAACAAGTTAAAATCAACCTCCCACTCCTTGATGCCATCAAACAAGTTCCCTCCTATGCCAAATTTCTCAAAGACCTTTGCACCCAAAAGCGGAAATCTAGGACACATGTGCCTAAAAAGGTCCTCCTAACTGAGCAGGTAAGTTCCATTCTCCAACACAACACCCCTCCAAAATTCAAAGATCCTGGTGCTCCCACTATTTCCTGTGTCATAGGAGATAACTTCATTGATCGAGCACTTTTAGATCTAGGGGCAAGTGTGAATCTTCTACCCTATTCAGTCTATGAAAAATTTGGGTTGGGTGAATTGAAACCTACCTCGGTATCTTTACAATTGGCTGATCGATCGGTGAAGATGCCAAGGAGGATGATTGCAGATGTTCCTATCAAGGTAGACAAATTCTATTTTTCAGTAGATTTTATCGTCCTTGACATGGAACATGTGCCCAACCTTAAAAAACAAATCCCTGTGATTCTTGGTCGTCCCTTTTTAGCTACAGCCAATGCATGTATCAACTGTAGAACTGGGGCAATGGATATATCATTTGGAAACATGAAAATTAAGTTGAATGTGTTTCATGCCGCTGACCAACATGTGAGGGAAGACGGGTGTTGCCTAATTGATGAAATGGATGATCTTGTAGAGGAAGCCCTTCCCTATATCTTAGCAGATGACCCCCTAGAGGCATGCTTGGCCCATTTTGACATTGACAACTTTGACTTAGACAAGGCCATAGAAGAAGTCAACATCTTACTCGACAATCAATCTCCCATGAGTTCCCTTCCTTGGAAGATCCGACCTGAACCTCTTCCCCCCATTGCTAGCGCACCACTTTGTCCTTCCATTGATTCTCCACCTAAACTCGAGTTGAAGCCACTTTCGACAACTCTTAAGTATGCTTTTCTAGGACCAGAAGATACACTCCCTGTAATCATCGCGGCCAACTTATCTATGGAATAGGAAGTTAAACTTTTAAGGGTGCTAGAAGAGAATAAACATGCCATAGGATGGTCTGTAGCCGATTTGAAAGGGGTTGATGTTAGATGTATGCCCTAGAAGCCAATCTGGCTGACACATTGTTAATTCTAGGGACATAATTTTGTACTTGACTATTTATTATTGAATAAATAAAAGGCATCTTTTCATTCATATTATTTATGTGTCTATGAATCGTCCAAGAAATTAATAAGATGATGATGCATATTCTCAAGAGTTGAGAATTTGAGCCATGTATCATTGGTGATTAATTTCTAAATGCTCCTGATCAATGGATCATCACGGGGACGGTGATTGATCCGATCAGTGCACAGATCACTTTCCTTCTGGATGGACGAGACTTGAGTCTACAGTGTAGGGACACTGAAGTGATAGTGCAGGTGCTTGTTAGAGAACAAGGGTACTGAGCGTGACCAAGACAAGAAGTCACTTGGATGTCTATCCACTCGTCAGTGACTTGCTTGATGTTGCAGTAGTGTGACTGGTCCTTTGACCTGCGGGGCTTCGGCTACTCATAGTGAGGTTATTGTAGTTTGTCTGCACACATACATGGTCTCTAGCCATATGGGTCCATGCAGTGTAGATTGGCTGCAGTAAGTTCACTGTAGGAGTAGGGTATGCACCTACAAGGAATCTATCGACCTCGATAGAAGAGGAGTGATCCTATGTGATTTGTTAGACTGAGTTCTAAGACCTTGGCCAGGGCAGTAATGTAAAGTGGAGAAAGAGTTTTCCACTATCGAACTCGAGTCGAATGAATCTTGACATATGACAGACGAAGGGGTTTGACGAGTTATCCATGACCTCCGTCCTGTGGGGATCCACGATAGTAGGACTGTATCACATGACAACTGCACCTAGAGGTTCATCATTCTATTCTACTGGGTAGCCACTACATGCTGCTAGGTGTCACTGGTGGATGGTGGGACTCATAGGGATTATCTTGATGATCGATAAAACCCTAATGAGTTGAGCTGGAACCGTTCCAACCCATTGAAAGGAGTTTTCAATGATATTGTGATAGAGATCACAATATATCTCACTACCAGTCAGAGTAGAACCTATGGGGTCACACACACTAGAAGTATTGACCGATCCGATGGTTGAAAAGTGATTATGAATCACAAGTAATCAATTCGATTGATAAGAAGTTGAAGAAGGAACAAAGGGAAGTAATTAATTGGACCTAAAACAAGAGTCCTATTTGGAGTAGGATTCGTAGAGTCCTAATTGGATTAGGACTGGGAATCCTACTTGGACTGAAAATCCTATTTGGAGTAGGACTGGGATTCCTAGTTGGAGTAGGATTCCTATAATCCTAATTAGATTAGGAATTTTGAATTAAGTTTGGATTCCTACTTGGAGTAGGATTCCTAGAGTCCTAATCAGATTAGGACTCCGAATTCAAATTAGAGTCCTAATTAGATTAGGACTAGAATTAAACAAATCCTAATTGGATTAGGATTCCTTAAGTCTAATTAATTATTAATCTAATGAATCAACATGACTCCTAATTGGATTAGGATTGAAGAGTTCAATTGAGTCATGGTTCATTCAAGTTCTAATTGGATTAGGACTAGCATAGAACCCGATTGATTCATGATTTGGTTAATCCTAATTAGATTAGGACTAAACCATGAAAAGGGCACCTAATCCTCTTTGGAAGAGGATTAGGTTAACCAAGTAAGAGGGGCATCAGCCCCTCTTCACTTGGTTGGTGCGACATGAGGAGAAAGGGGGCCGGCGCCCCCTCTTAGGAAAGTAGTCTAGGGCTCCTAAGTTGTAGGAGCCCTAGATGCTTTAAAAGGAGGTGAAAGAAGGGGCTGACGCCCTAAGGTGAATCCTCCTCTCCTTGCAGCCGACACCCCCTCCCTCTCTTCCCCCTTGGTTCAGCCGCCAGCAAGGAGAAGAAAAGAAGATGTCCATGGCGTCTTCCCTTTCCTCCTTTCCTCCTTCCAACGCAGGGAAAAGAAAGGCTGCAGTGAGGGCTTTGGTTCTTCTTCAAGATCCCTCCTTCTTCTTCCTCCTCTCAAGCACAATCAAGGGTTGATTGAAAGAGAGGAAATCAGCCATCAAAAGAAGTCTTTGCAAGGGAGCTAGCACCCCGGGAAGACAAGAAAGCTTTGATCGGTCCTCTGCTTCGTGTGGATACCCGTAGAGGCCGGACGTTTGAACGGCTTCAAACGAACCTTCATCCTAAAACCACGAACTTCAGTTTGCGGTGATCATCTACCCGCACAAGGTGAAGATCTGATCTTCCTAAAAGGTTTTAAAAGTTTTAATTCTTATCTAACTACGAACGGTTCATGAAACAACGTTCATGCGATGAACGTCGATCCCGCTTATGCCGATTCCGCTGCCATCTGAATTTTTGAAATAACAGCGGCATGGGCGGGTTCCCAACAGTGGTATCAGAGCCTAGGCTTCGTAGATTAAGGTAAGAATTAATTATCTAAAGGCTTATTAGATCTGAAATTGAATGATCATGCATGCTGAAAATTTCTGCATGCAGATTTTTCAGGGGTGCTGATTTTTGCATGCTGATTTTTATGTGATAAAAAGATGATTCTAATTGCATTGTTAATGGGATTACAAAGTTTAGAATCATGATTAGCATGATCAGCAACCTATGTCATGATATAATCAGTTAGTTTTCAGATCTGAAAATTATAATTGTTGCATATGGTGATGATCATAGGATTCAAACCCTTTTGGTATCAAATGTAATGACCTGCGATGTGATCTGCGATGTCATGTAATTTTTCAGATGCTTGCATGCATCTTATTTGATATTTTGAGAGGCCTGCGTGCCTCCTAAAAGGAGATGTAATTTATTTTTATTTTTATTTTATATCTGGTTGTATTTCTGTGATGTGATGTACGTCAACGATCAAGTCGAAGATGATGCATGAGATGAGCAGGGGTCTAAGCGGTTGATGGCGATTGGATCAAGAGTTGGTCAAGGATCGAATCAAGGAGGCTTGGAACCAATTCAAGAGTTGAAGACCAGTTGATCGATTGACGTGCATGTGCATGTAATACGACCTAACTAGAATCCATGATCATCACCTATTTAAAGTTTAGCTTTAATTATTGCTGCGATTATAACTGCCTGCGATGTGCCGTTTGCATGTGATGTGAATGAGAGTCGAGTAGATAGGTTTACATGTGATGTAGCAAACCCAATTGAGACCTAAATTAAAACCTCCTCAATCAAGTCGAGAGTGAACCGACATGAGCAAGTCATATTAGATTAATTGATCTAATTGGTGTCTAGGAAAGCATGAAAGGTGGTTACTTAATTAGGACCTTACTCTCTGAGTAAGGGGAGCCTCCCACCTGCTTACCTGGCCAATTGTTCGATTACCTCTTATGAAGAGCTCAAGTTGCAAACACTAAGACCTGATTAACCAATATTAAGTCAATAGGTCTTCCACTGTAGTAGAGCTGCTAAGGCCTTTCTGATGTTGATTTGTCTCGGCTGGATACAGTGGTCAAGTTGCATCGGGGGGCTGGACCTCTCTATAGACATGAGATGTTGTAGGATAAAGGTGGGGTTGGGCACCAATAACTGTTAGGTGAGGACCCAATGACGACTTTATTCCTACGGTTATACGGTGGGTCTGACTTAACTAAGAAATGGGACCAATAACTGTTAGGTGAGGTTTTAATGGCTTAGAGACCAAGTTACACTGCAACATGCTTGAGAAGCATTGTACAAGAGTTGTACATTCATCAATCTATGTATCACCAATAACTGTTAGGTGAGGTGGCATGTAAATCAATGGGACCGCAGTAGCCACTAGAAACCTTAGTCGTGTGGGATTTCCGTTTTCCTACCAGGGGAGTGTGAGAAATTCGAGAAAATAGTGGGAGTTACATTTGTTCTAAAAGACCTTAGAACAGATCAGGATCAAGTACAAAAGTCTAACTAGAATCTTTACTCTCTGAGGATTATAAAATTAGCTTCTAGACTCTTAACTCATATCCTATAGAACAACCGTTTGACCAAACCCAATTATAAAGATTGGCTCAGCAAATTTCAAACTTAGTTTTGAATTGTGAGAAATTCGGGTATATGCTAGACCATGGAATCCGCATGTTACCAATTCGTCCGATCACAGATCAGCGTAAGACGCTTGTTAAGTGGACGAACGATGACAATAAAGTTAGGTGCTGCACAATGGCATCCATGTCCAATGCATTACAATGCCAGCATGAGAACATAAAGACTGCCAGGGACATATTAAATCACCTGCAAGAGTTGTATGGTGATCAGAGTCACGCAGCTCGGTTTGAAGTGTCCAAGAGGCTCTTCAAAGCCAAGATGCACGATGGGCAGTCTGTCCATGATCATGGTTTGACCATGATAAAGGACTTAGAGAAGCTTGAGAAGCTTGGCATGACCATGCACAAGGAATTGCAAACAGATTTGATCCCGCAATCCCTTCCAGCTTCATATGAATAGTTTATAGTAAACTACCATATGAACAAGGTTGTATGCACTAAAATAGAATTGTTAAATAAACTGGTAACTACCTTAGGGACCTTGAAGAAGTTCAAGGGGCATCGTTTTTGCTGTCGAGTTGGTTTCTACTTCCAAGAGAGAGTCTACCTGAAAGAAGAAGAAGCCTGCGAAGAAGCAGAAGACTAAGAAAACACCAAGTAAGGAAGTTCCAAGAAAAAGGCCAATTGCAAGAAAAAGTGTTTCCATTGCATTATGGATGGCCATTGAAAGAGGAACTGTTCTACATACATGGGAAGCATAAAGAACATGAAGGGTGACAGACCTTCAGAAGGTATGTCAGAAATGCTCAGGATACTTAGGGACTGTTACCTATTGCTAGCAGAAATTTGATTTCTGTATTTTATTTAGCACAGAAAGATTTTTATTTGAAAAATAAATTGATTCAACATGGTCTCTGTCACATACATATGGATGTATCTGTGAATATATCTGAGCAAACAGTGAATACCATAGGATCTAATAGATCCAAAAATGAGATAAATCTAAAGTATTTGTGGCACCTCAGGCTTGGCCATATAGGAGAAGACAGAATAAATAAATTGGAGAAACATGAGCTTTTGGGCTCATTAACTTTCGAGTCATATTTGATTTGTGAATTCTGCCTTCAAGGAAAGATGGCCAAATTATCCTTTGTAGGACACAGGGAGGTCCACTGAAATACTTACCCTAGTACACACTGATGTGTATGGCCCATTCGATGTGCAGGCTAGGGGTTGTAATTTTTACTTCATTTTACCGATGATTACTCACGGTATGGATTTGTGTATGAGACACAAATATGAAACTTTTGAAAGATTCAAAAAGCTTAGATATGAAGTAGAAAATAAGCACAAAACTCATTAAGGTTCTTCGATCAGATCGAGGAAGTGAATACCTTAATGGAGAGTTTCGTGATTATCTCAAGGAGAATGGTATAGTTTCATAATGGACTCCTCCTGATACACCTCAGCTCAATGGAGTGTCAGAGAGGAGGAATCGGACTCTATAGATATGGTCCAGTCCATGATGAGCTTCACTGATTTACCCTTGTTTCTTTAGATAGATGCCCTATTTTCAGCTATTTACTTGTTGAATAGAGTTCCCTCTAAAGTCCATTCCTACCGCACCATATGAGATATGACATGGCAAGAAACCAAGATTTGAGGATGTCCGGCCCACGTCAAGAGACTACAGGCAGACAAGTTAGAGGCTAGGACCATAAGTGCTCGTGTTATAGGATATCCTAAAGAGTCATTAGGATACAATTTTTACGTCTCAGAGGATCACAATGTGTTTGTGAGCCGTCACGCCATCTTCTTGGAAAAACCAGTTTATCCTTGATAGAGGCAGTGGGAGGAAAATTGAGCTTGAAGAGAAAGTCTCTGAAAAGCAACGAGTCATGGATCCTATCGAACCCATTCATACAGAGCCAGTACACGATGTCCCTCAACTACCTCGCAGATCAAGTAGGGTCTCCCATCCTCCCGATAGATACTTAGGCATACTAGAAGAGGATACCGAAAAAATGTTCCTAGTGGGAGATAGGGATCACACGCAGGATCCCAAAACCTACGACGAGGCGATATCTGATATCGATTCCGAAAAATAATTGGAGTTAGACTCCATGCATTCCAACCAAGTCTGGACCTTAGTAGATCCACCAGAAGGTATTGTACCTATTGGATGCAAATGGATCTACAAAAGGAAGATAGGTTCGGATGGAGAGGTAGAGACCTATAAGGCAAGGCTTGTAGCGAAAGGGTATAGTCAGCGCGAGCGCATTGACTATCAGGAGACCTTTTCACCTGTAGCCATGCTGAAATCCATCCGAACATTGCTTGCCATTGCAGCATTTCATGATTATGAAATCTGGCAGATGGATGTGAAAACAGCTTTCCTGAATGGATATCTTGATGAAGACATCTATATGGAACAGCCTTTGGGTTTCACTTCCAGTGATGAAGATCACAAGGTCTACAAGCTGCAAAGGTCCATCTGTGGACTAAAGCAAGCATCTCGGAGTTGGAACACTCGTTTCAATGACGCAATCAAAATGTTTGATTTCATCAAAAACGAAGAGGAACCGTGTGTTTACAAAAGGGTTAGTGGGAGCGCTATCGTATTTCTCGTACTGTACGTGGATGACATCCTCCTGATAGGGAATGATATTCCCATGCTAACCTCGGTCAAGGTCTGGTTGTCAAAAAGGTTCTCCATGAAAGACCTTGGGAAAGCATCCTATATTTTGAGATAGATCTAAAAGGATGCTTGGCCTATCACAGAAGATGTACATAGAGGAAGTGCTGAAAAGGTTCAGCATGGAAAACTCTAAAAGGGGTCTCTTACCCCTAAGGCATGGAATTAATCTCTCCAAGAAGATGTGACCCAACACATCTGAAGAGATTCAACGCATGAGCAAGATCCCCTATGCATCAGCAATAGGGAGCCTCATGTATGCCATGCTGTGTACATGACTTGATATAAAACATGCTGTGAATGTCACGAGCATATGTCAATCAAATCCAGGCAAAAAGCACTGGATAGCTGTAAAGAACAGTCTTAAGTACTTGAGGAGAACTAAGGACTTGTTCTTGGTCTTTGGGAGAAGATCAGAGTTGAAGGTAGAAGGATGCACACATATTGATGATAGAAAGTCTACATCAGAATATGTGCAATGGTGGTTCAGTAAATTGGAAGAGTTCCAAACAACCGATCATTATAGATTCTACCTTAGAAGCTGAATGTTAAGCCGTCTCTAAGGGTGCATTGGAAATCTTTTAGTTTAAAAGGTTCATTGCATAGTTAGGTGTAATGTCATCAGATGTCATAACACTCTACTGCGATAACAAAGGCACCATAGCACTAGCTAAGGAGTCAAAGGTCTCACCAGAAATCGAAGCACATAGAGCGGCAGTTTAACCTAATAAGCGACTACCTCGAAAGAAAATAAGTAGAGGATCAGAGAGTAGACTCCACAGAAAATGTGGCGGACCCATTCACTAAGCAGCTAAGTCGGCAGAAAACTAAAACGCATCTTGAGAAGATGGGGCTTAGGTTTATGGCTGATTGGCTTTAGTGCAAGTGGGAGATTGTTAGATGTATGCCCTAGAAGCCAATCTGGCTGACACATTGTTAATTCTAGGGACATAATTTTGTACTTGACTATTTATTATTGAATAAATAAAAGGCATCTTTTCATTCATATTATTTATGTGTCTATGAATCGTCCAAGAAATTAATAAGATGATGATGCATATTCTCAAGAGTTGAGAATTTGAGCCATGTATCATTGGTGATTAATTTCTAAATGCTCCTGATCAATGGATCATCACGGGGACGGTGATTGATCCGATCAGTGCACAGATCACTTTCCTTCTGGATGGACGAGACTTGAGTCCACAGTGTAGGGACACTGAAGTGATAGTGCAGGTGCTTGTTAGAGAACAAGGGTACTGAGCGTGACCAAGACAAGAAGTCACTTGGATGTCTATCCACTCGTCAGTGACTTGCTTGATGTTGCAGTAGTGTGACTGGTCCTTTGACCTGCGGGGCTTCGGCTACTCACAGTGAGGTTATTGTAGTTTGACTGCACACATACATGGTCTCTAGCCATATGGGTCCATGCAGTGTAGATTGGCTGCAGTAAGTTCACTGTAGGAGTAGGGTATGCACCTACAAGGAATCTATCGACCTCGATAGAAGAGGAGTGATCCTATGTGATTTGTTAGACTGAGTTCTAAGACCTTGGCCAGGGCAGTAATGTAAAGTGGAGAAAGAGTTTTCCACTATCGAACTCGAGTCGAATGAATCTTGACATATGACAGACGAAGGGGTTTGACGAGTTATCCATGACCTCCGTCCTGTGGGGATCCACGATAGTAGGACTGTATCACATGACAACTGCACCTAGAGGTTCATCATTCTATTCTACTGGGTAGCCACTACATGCTGCTAGGTGTCACTGGTGGATGGTGGGACTCATAGGGATTATCTTGATGATCGATAAAACCCTAATGAGTTGAGCTGGAACCGTTCCAACCCATTGAAAGGAGTTTTCAATGATATTGTGATAGAGATCACAATATATCTCACTACCAGTCAGAGTAGAACCTATGGGGTCACACACACTAGAAGTATTGACCGATCCAATGGTTGAAAAGTGATTATGAATCACAAGTAATCAATTCGATTGATAAGAAGTTGAAGAAGGAACAAAGGGAAGTAATTAATTAGACCTAAAACAAGAGTCCTATTTGGAGTAGGATTCCTAGAGTCCTAATTGGATTAGGACTGGGAATCCTACTTGGACTGAAAATCCTATTTGGAGTAGGACTGGGATTCCTAGTTGGAGTAGGATTCCTATAATCCTAATTAGATTAGGAATTTTGAATTAAGTTTGGATTCCTACTTGGAGTAGGATTCCTAGAGTCCTAATCAGATTAGGACTCCGAATTCAAATTAGAGTCCTAATTGGATTAGGACTAGAATTAAACAAATCCTAATTGGATTAGGATTCCTTAAGTCTAATTAATTATTAATCTAATGAATCAACATGACTCCTAATTGGATTAGGATTGAAGAGTTCAATTGAGTCATGGTTCATTCAAGTTCTAATTGGATTAGGACTAGCATAGAACCCAATTGATTCATGATTTGGTTAATCCTAATTAGATTAGGACTAAACCATGAAAAGGGCACCTAATCCTCTTTGGAAGAGGATTAGGTTAACCAAGTAAGAGGGGCATCAGCCCCTCTTCACTTGGTTGGTGCGACATGAGGAGAAAGGGGGCCGGCGCCCCCTCTTAGGAAAGTAGTCTAGGGCTCCTAAGTTGTAGGAGCCCTAGATGCTTTAAAAGGAGGTGAAAGAAGGGGCTGACGCCCTAAGGTGAATCCTCCTCTCCTTGCAGCCGACACCCCCTCCCTCTCTTCCCCCTTGGTTCAGCCGCCAGCAAGGAGAAGAAAAGAAGATGTCCATGGCGTCTTCCCTTTCCTCCTTTCCTCCTTCCAACGCAGGGAAAAGAAAGGCTGCAGTGAGGGCTTTGGTTCTTCTTCAAGATCCCTCCTTCTTCTTCCTCCTCTCAAGCACAATCAAGGGTTGATTGAAAGAGAGGAAATCAGCCATCAAAAGAAGTCTTTGCAAGGGAGCTAGCACCCCGGGAAGACAAGAAAGCTTTGATCGGTCCTCTGCTTCGTGTGGATACCCGTAGAGGCCGGACGTTTGAACGGCTTCAAACGAACCTTCATCCTAAAACCACGAACTTCAGTTTGCGGTGATCATCTACCCGCACAAGGTGAAGATCTGATCTTCCTAAAAGGTTTTAAAAGTTTTAATTCTTATCTAACTACGAACGGTTCATGAAACAACGTTCATGCGATGAACGTCGATCCCGCTTATGCCGATTCCGCTGCCATCTGAATTTTTTGAAATAACAGCGGCATGGGCGGGTTCCCAACAGTTGACCCCTATGTTTGCATGCATCGAATTCATCTCGAAGATGATGCAAAGCCCACCCGAGAAATGCAAAGAAGACTCAATCCTAATATGAAGGAGGTAGTCAAGAAAGAAGTGGTGAAGTTATTAGATGCCGGAATTATTTATCCAATTTCTGATAGTAAGTGGGTGAGTCCGACACAAGTGGTACCCAAGAAATCAGGTATCACTGTGGTTGAAAATACGGAAGGAGAATTGATACAAACACGCACAACCACGGGTTGGCGCGTATGCATTGACTACAGAAAACTTAATTCAATGACTAGGAAAGACCATTTTCCTCTACCTTTCATAGATCAAATTTTGAAACGGTTAGCTGGTCAAGGTTTCTACTGCTTCTTAGATGGTTATTCTGGATATAATCAAGTACCTGTTTACCCGGACGATCAAGAGAAAGCCACCTTTACTTGCCCATTTGGGACATTTGCATATAGGAGGATGCCTTTTGGATTATGCAATGCACCCGCAACTTTTCAACGATGCATGATGGCCATTTTTTCAGATATGGTGGAAAACTTTCTAGAAGTGTTCATTGATGATTTCTCAGTTTTTGGCCTATCTTTTGATGATTGTCTGAACAATTTGACCTTAGTTTTGAAAAGATGTAAGGAGACCAACCTAGTATTAAGTTGGGAAAAGAGCCATTTCATGGTTCAAGAAGGCATAGTTTTAGGACACGTCGTGTCCAAGAGGGGCATTGAAGTAGATAAAGCCAAAGTCGATCTTATTTCCAATCTCCCCCCACCCAAAACTGTGAAACAAATCCGATCATTCCTTGGCCATGCTGGTTTCTACCGTCGCTTCATTCAGGATTTCAGTAAGATTTCCAAACCCTTGTGCAATCTTCTGGCCAAGGACACTCCCTTTGTCTTTGATAAAGCATGCGAGGAGGCATTTGAAAATCTTCGCTCGAAATTGACCACTGCACCTATCATACGGCCCCCTAATTGGACCCTTCCATTTGAATTAATGTGTGACGCATCCGACTATGCCATTGGGGCAGTTTTAGGGCAACGGCTAGATAAGGTACCTCATGTCATCTACTACGCTAGTAAAGCACTCTCAGATGCACAATTGAACTACACCACCACTGAGAAAGAATTGCTAGCTGTAGTATTCGCGCTAGACAAATTTCGATCTTACCTATTAGGATCCAAGGTTACCGTATTCACTGATCATGCTGCCCTTCGACACCTTCTTGCAAAGAAGGACACCAAACCCCGTCTGATTCGATGGATTCTTTTACTACAAGAATTTGATCTAGAAATTCGTGACAAGAAAGGAACTGCAAATGTCGTAGCAGACCACTTATCTAGGATTCTTCTTGAACCCTCTAAGAATACCTCACCCTTACATGATGCTTTCCCGGATGAACAATTATTTGGGGTACAAGGAATGAAAATGCCATGGTTTGCAAACATAGTAAATTACCTTGCCATAGGACGAATTCCTGATGATTGGTCAACTCAAGACAAGAACCGATTCTTTTCACAAGTAAAGTTCTATTATTGGGATGATCCCGATCTATTCAAGTATTGTTCCGATCAAGTAATCCGTCGATGTGTCCCCGAATGCGAATTTCAAAGTATTCTTTCATTCTGCCATTCACAAGCTTGTGGGGGACATTTTGGGGGTAGAAAAACTGCAGCAAAAGTTTTACAGAGTGGATTTTATTGGCCCACTCTTTTCAAAGATGCCCATAACTTTTGCCAAACTTGTGAACGGTGCCAACGGATGGGTACCATCTCCCGTAGAGATATGATGCCTCTCAATCCTATTTTAATTGTAGAAATATTTGATGTCTGGGGTATTGACTTTATGGGCCCTTTCCCACCATCCTTTGGTTTCGAATATATTCTTGTAGGGGTTGATTATGTTTCAAAATGGGTAGAAGCTGTCGCCACTAAAACTAATGACCACAAGGTTGTGATTAAATTTTTACATGAAAACATCTTTTGTCGTTTTGGCACACCCCGAGCCATCATCAGTGATGGGGGATCTCATTTTTGCAACCGGTCTTTCGAGGCTTTGGCTCGCAAATATAACATCACCCCCAAAGTTGCTACCCCATATCATCCCCAAACGAGTGGACAAGTCGAGGTGTCCAATAGGGAGTTAAAACACATCTTAGAGAAAACGGTACGTCCCGATAGGAAAGATTGGTCTCAAAGGATAAATGATGCACTCTGGGCCTATCGTACTGCCTACAAAACTCCTATTGGCATGTCTCCCTATCGATTAGTTTTTGGAAAAGCTTGTCACTTACCGGTAGAACTTGAACATAGAGCTTTCTGGGCTATCAAAAAGTTTAACTTAGATATGACAATAGCTGGTCCTCACCGAAAACTCCAACTAAGTGAACTTGAAGAATTGCGCAATGAGGCTTATGAAAATGCTAAAATTTATAAAGCAAGGACTAAGGCTTTTCATGATAAAAATATTAACCGTAAGTCCTTCGAACCTGGTCAAAAGGTTTGGCTGTTCAATTCAAGTTGCGACTCTTCCCGGGTAAACTTCGCTCTAGGTGGGATGGACCATTCGTAGTGAAAAAGGTTTTTCCTTATGGTGCAGTAGAGATCCAACACCTCAATGGTGGACATATTTTAAAAGTCAATGGTCAAAGGTTAAAACCTTATGTGGACTGTGTAACCGATGGGCAATTGATCGAATTCCTTAATTTGACGAACCCTATTTATCAAAATAATTAAGGATGCACCATGTCTGGCTGAAGACAATAAACTTAGCGCTTGTTGGGAGGCAACCCAATTCTCTTAGATTTCTTTAAACATTGAGGACAATGTTAGATTTAGGTTTGGGGGTATTTTTAAGTATTTTTTTTCATTTTTTGTTTTGTTTGCATCTCTTGCATTCGTTTTCACTTCATAATGTCAGGTTTATCAAAAGAAATAAAAAAATAAAAAAATAAAAATATCTTTTAAAAAAATGTGTTCATTTTCATTTTTTATAAAATAATAATAATAATTAAAAAATTTAAATTAAAAAAAAAAGTTTTTGTTAAAAAAAAAAAAAAACCTCATTTCTATACATTAATGCGAGAATGCTAAACACACAAGGTATATAAAATCTAAAAAGCCTAATGACTAGTCGGAAGTAATACAAATTTAAGTTCTTTTCATTAAGTCTCTCTTAGGAAGTTGTAAGCTAATTAATACTTCGGAATTTCACTACACACTGGCCGACACTTCTAAGGTCTAGGCTCGACATTATATTAATAGTATAGTAGCAACCTTGGACCCTGATGAATCATACTTATCTAATCCCAAAAAAAAAAAAAATCATCAATAATAATGGATTTAGTCAGGAACATCGAAAAGGGCTACCTATTGTCAAAGGTCAAGTGGGCTTGTGATGAGAACTCCGAGCATAAGTCCGTAGGGGAGTCTTGATGCCCGACACCTTATGCCAACTGGTGTGAGAGTTGTCGACTGATTGCTCGTTACACGGAGAAATCACCACAAGAGTAAAAGTGCACAATATATATATAAAGGAACAAAAAAAAAACTCTGTATTGACCTTGAAAAAGACAATAGTGTGAAAGCCGTCGTTGTAAAAATTCGAGTAAACTGGAATATTACAGATAAAGCCCGTGAGGTACTAAAGTAAATATCCACAACTCTCGAAATCCTGCAGATAAAATGATTTTGAATCAGTGAACACGTCCTTTCGACCAATCCTTGAAAACTACTAGTCTTTGCAATATTTTGTTGATCCGAACCCTTAGCTTGTGTACGGTCCAGATTTCACCGAGCACTCCAGTATAAATAAGTCTTACAACTCCCTAACGGAAACTTAATGACTTCAACTTGAATTGCATCTTGACCTAGAATTTGGGCTGATTTAGTAAATAAAACCGTGTGTGCTTTGAAATTTTCATCATTTATGTATCTTAAATTAGATTTTAATAAAAAAAAAGAGAGAGTTTTTGAAATTCTTTACTAGTATGCATTTGGAATTCGATTTTCACTTCATAGATCAATCGATCTAAAAAAAAATTAAGAATAACAATAATAATAAATGATTTACTGAAGTTTGTTGGTATCTTCACTGAAAATCCTCACGAGACTACAACTCGTCCACTAGGGTAACCTAGGGGTTTAAAGCCTTGTTACATATGGTAAATGTAACCGCGATGCCTGCGAAAGTGAGTTAGAATTCTTCTTTTCTAGTTTTATTTTGCTCGAGGACTAGCAAAACATAGGTTTGGGGGTGTGATAAGTGCTTGATAATCTATAATTTAGTTATCTTTCCATAGCACTTATCAATGTTCTTAAACTGATAAATACGTATTTTACCATGAAATTGAATGATCATTGAAATAAATTTAAAATATGGTAAAAAGCAAATAATTCTTTTCTTAAATCAGACTCTGAACTTGTCCTCTCTTGTTTGCAATCTTTCATGAAAATTACAGGAAAACATATAAGGAGGAGATTGTGTTGACCTAGTTTGGTAACCTGATAGAATTGTAGTCAAGCTAAGGTTATAATTAAATGGGTTTTGGTCCTGATTCGATCGAAAGTTATAATTTATTTTGTATGGGGCAGAGGTTTGATTAACCCTTTTTATTAGGTCACGGTCCTATTTTTAGTCTTGTCTAGTCGAGTTCGATCTGAAGCAGCTTAGCAAGAATTAAATTTAAATGACAATGGGCTTAAGGACAAGTCAACCATCATGACCCACCTCAAACCCAAAGTCAATTCCCAACCAATTCCTTACCTACCTTCATATAAAATTTATAAATTTAAAACAAAAAAAGGGAAAATAATGAATATAATAAAATAAATAAAAATAATTTCGGGGAGAATCACTTATTCACTGTTCATATGAACAGTGTCCCGTAAAAACACTGTTCACATGAACAGTGAGAAATAATGTAATAATAATAAAAAATATATATATATATAAAACTCTTTCACTGTTTATCTCCTTCCTCCCGTTATCCATTCTTCCCGTGATCCTGCCTCACAGAGCGCCCCCCTGCCCGTTCCAGCCGACGCTCCAATCCTCCACGCGGTGCAACCGGCGACCAGATCCCCCGCCTCTTCATCCGCCTGCATCCCCGCCTCCGCACAGCTGCCATTCCGGGCGTCCGAGACAAGCTCCGCATGCTCCCAGCGTATCACGCCATGGATCCGGCCACCTCCTTCCGCTCCTCCCAGCATCGCGTCCCAGTCGCTCTCGGAGTCAGCCATCCTTCCGCATTAGGCGTCCGGCGATCCCGCATCCATTTCTTCCACGGTCCAAAGAAAGAAGTCGTCCGGAGCGATCGTCCCAGCCATCCGGCAACCAAATCTCCTCCATGATCAACGCTTCCAGCATCCCATGAGATCAGGCATGAGCCCAAGCATCTAGCCGTCCCCCTCTTCCGAATTTGAGCCATCCATCCGCGATCTGTCCTCTGCTTCTTCTTCTGCGATGCATCCGGAGCTAGCCATCACGTTGATCCCGCGGCTCCTCCCATCGAGTATCCCAGATTTGCATCCCCACTGGCACGCTCCCAAGGGATCCATCATCGGGTGAGAGGGTCTATATGAAGGAGCCATCGGCAGGAAGAAAGGGGAGGGAGCTCGGTGGAGGAAAGAAACAGAGGATACTCTGTTTCGGTGAAGAAGAAGAAAAAGAAAGCCGAGAGAAAGAAATAAAAAAAGAAGAGAGAGGGGGGGGAAGAGAATAGTTGTGATATTTTGGGAATAATGGGAGGTGATCAATTTCATTTGAAGATGGGAGGTCGTCCGGAAGCCATGCTCGGCTAAACGTCTAGTCGAGGGCTGGATGAAGCCCTAGCAATGTATCAGGGTAATTGTAGTTCTTACTTTTTTATTATTTTGGAGCTTGTTTAAATTCTTATTTTCAATGAAATATTTCTTTATGATATTTAAATTTCGAGCATGCTAGTTACTAATCATGTTTGCTAAAGTAGTCTAAGATGATCCATGCCTAGGAAGATGAAGTGTGCTGCATCCTAGATTAGCATACTTAGGTAGACACTTCATGCTACACCGAAGATGGATCTTCCTAACACTCTTTATGCTTTTATTTTAAAAGGCTTGTAGCCAAAATTGCATGCCTCTCCAAAAGACAAAAATTAAGAACACAATCCTTGATGCAATGCTATGTGCTGGATTCCATATCCTAGATCTATTTACTCTGATAAATTCCAATCCGTACTCATAGTTTAATTTAGTTAAATCAAGTTAGCAAATCCTTCTTTTTGATTTATTTTTAAAAGAAAAATAACTTATTTTTCAATCCCTGTGGACCGACACCCGTAATCACTATCCTACAGGATACGTGCTATTGCGTGGTTTATTTTTGAAATTGAAATAACCGATCAGTACTACATGATCAGAGAGTTAGTGGAGGATGGTGAAGTGATGCTGGTGAAGTTCATACAAAGAAGAACCAGTCGGATGCACTTACAAAGATTCTTCCACGGGATAGTTTTTTCTCTTGTGTGGGGTTAATGGGGTTGACGAACCAGGTGGAGCTTGCAGAGGCTTTGGAGCACCAAGGTGGAGATTGTGGGCATAAGTGTGGTGCATCCAAAGCAAGAAATGCAAGACACTGCAGTGGAAACAGTGTAAGGGTCGACTCATGCTGTTCAAGAGTCGACTCCTGAAGAGCAAGGGTCAACTCATGCTGTTAATGAGTCGACCCCTGAAGAGTAAAGGTCGACTCATGCTGTTAAAGAGTCGACCCCTGATCTGTTTCAGATTTAGGTAGAGACAGAATTTGGTCTTCTATCTGCTTGAGACCCAAGTATTTGGGTCTTGAGGGACCATTATTGGGCTAGGTTGAGGCTCAAAGGGAGAGAGAGCATGCAAGTCATGGGTGTACATAGGCTTGGGTTGAGTGCTTTCTCACATGGTTTAGCCTAGAAAAGTTTTTTGGATTTGGGTCATAATTAACTATGTATATATACACTCACGTATATTGTGTATGGAAGGAATGAAATCAGATGATACTTCTTTCTTCCTGAAAATCCTATTCTCTTCTCTTCTCTTCCTCTCATACACGTAAGCCACCGTCCCTAAGAACCCTAGGCCATAAGGAAGAAGAGCCAATTTTTGCTTGGCTCTTGTTCTCCTCCACCATCAAAGAACCAGTGATCCACGCCTCTAACAGTAAAAGAAAATCTTCAGGTGTTGTGGTTTGAGGCAATTTATCTTCTCAAGATTGGGATCAGATCTGTAAGGTCTCCTACAGTTGCTTCATCTGAAAGTGAACTTCCTACCAGCCAATCGACCCAGGCAACTTCATCCCTATATTCTAATGGCTCTAGAAGTGCCAGATCGGAGACCTTCAATTTTAGCACTGAGAAGTGCATTTTGAACCAAGATGACTTAGACTGATTCTAGAAAGATTACTATGTCTTGACCGGCTTCTCCTTTAAGCTTCCTAGGGTGAGGAGAGGGCTAATGCCTATCATCTAGAGTTCAGGTTAGCCTTCGTGAGGATGCTTTAAAGGATGGGTTGAGGCTTTCTCTTCCTCCTTTTGTTGTTCTTTTTTCTTAATAGTTTCCAATTAGTACCTGCCTAGTTGGTTTCCAATATGTGGCAGATTATCATTGGTTTTTTGTCTCTTCTTCCTCTGTACAGTATATAGCCCACTGATGAGCTATTGCATCCATATTACATCCCCAGGGAATACCCTACGGAGCAAGGCTAGTGGTACATCTCATCTTAGAAGGAATTTTGGCTAATCCAAGATAGTCCTTCTTCAGTGCATCGCTGAAAGGGCCGCTTCTTTTTTGTTTTATCTAAGTAGCATTGGTGGTTTAACACCTTCTGAGGCACCCCCAATAAAACTTTAAACCAACTCCCCACTCTCTTCGTCGCCAAGTAGCAGATCTTGGAGTCCTTGTGTAACATCAAGTCTCCTCCTATTCGGAAGTTGTTGGCCGAGTAGATTTTGATCAATACTGAGATAAACCTTGTTCAACCTCAGAATAAAAGTTCTTTCATTTTTCGATTCTTCAAATTGCTAGTAACCTTTTCTAACTTCATTTTTGACTTTGCAGACATGGTGGACAAGTATCTGGTGAGAACGACAGTCATTGCCAAGTATAAGGCGGCAATGGAGGATGTTTCGTCGACATTCCCTAAGAGGCCGCATGAGGCCTCACCTTCTCACTTAGGTCGAGGTATGGCCTCTTACGCCAATCGGGCTACAGACGGAGCCTCCTTAATGAACCCCAAAGTGGAATCCTACTGACTCCTCAGTCCATCCCCATTGAGGCACTGCCACCTCCCTCGTTCCCTACCTCTCAGGAGGAGGTCCACCGCTCTGTCTAGATCATGAAGTTCTCTACCTATTTTGATCGATCCAAAGGTGGCCCGGAAACTAATTAGGAGGATTATTATGTTAGAAATTGTATCCTAAAAGTCAATCGTCATCTTGTTGATAATTGAATTTGTATATGAATTGATTAATTAATAAAATATTATTTGGTATTATTCATCATTTTATTTGTACATCTTCAAATGAACTCTTATTATGAGATAAAGTTCTTAGGACTCCTTTATGATAAAGAAGGATTTATCTACGAGTCCTTAAAATAGTTCACGACCAAATGATATGTTGTTACTAGGACGACAGCATTATCAAGATTAGGTCGTTGTGTGCCATATACGTTGGTTGTTCTCTTAACCAAGAAGTGTGGAGACACTGATATGTCACACAGGTGAAGTATAGGAGTACACTTCACTAAACGTGACCATTCCGGAATGCTCTGCTGTCAAGAGATGTTTCGAGTGGATATGGATATATATGTCCCTCAGACCTAAGATCACCATGGTGATTAGCAAGCAACTTACTGTACTTCGGTACCGGACCAACTGAATTTCTAATTCAGGGATGGAAGGTCACTGGGTACAGTCAAGTACTTGCAAAGTCGGTGTATGAGTCAAGATGAAATTGACCCCTCCTGATGACAGAAGATAATGCCTTTGTGTTCAATTTAGCAAAACCTTAGCCCGGGTAATCCTTGTGAGAAGTCACAGGATTTCTAAAGTTAAATTACAGAGTGGATGTATTATTACAGAGTTGACAGAACTCTAATGTCATCCAGGCATTAGAAGTCATAGAGATGAATTATACGGTAACCATAATCAAAGATTCCAGAATATTGCTTCGCATATATTCGGCCTATTCGAACGTCAGGTACCATTGTTAGATGGTCACATCGATTAGTACAGAAAGTTGTTCATATGCTACCGGCTTAGGTCAGAATCTATGGGATCATACACATAGAAGTTTTCTAGGTTGATCATAAAAGCTGATGGATGATTAAGAATCATCCAAGGATAATTTGGTAAATTCGATTGATAAATTATCATGAGTAAAATTTGCTAAAAAATAATTAAAGAATTATTGGAGGATTAATTGATAATTAGATTGCTGATTGACTCAATTTGATTGAGTGATTGAGCTTGGGATGAGCCAAATTGATTAAGATTCAATTTGGATTTCATCAGGATTTGACCTAATTGGATTAGGCTCAACCTAAATCAATTTAGGCTTCAATCATGGTTTGACCTAATTAGATTAGGTTCAACCTAAGTTAATTTAGGCTTATGATTGGTTCATACCCTGATTAGATCAAGGAATTAACTTAGAGAATATTCCTTTAGTTGTAATCACATTATGTGAATCACAAAGACCACATGTCACCACTTCATCTTGGCGCCACAACTAATTCTGATTTGATCAAAATTAATCCCTAATTAATTCGAAATTAATTGGGATGTTTACTAATGTGATTATGAGAAAAAGGAAGCACGTGATGCATCCTTTCATGCACCATAAGAAGGCCTCTAATCATATTAGAGTGGATCCCTTGAATCAAGGATTGGATGACACATGTCATTTTCTCCTTGCATGGCGTCATGGATTGGTTTGATCCTAATTTAGATAGGATTTAAAATTCAAATGCTGATGGTGCATGGTGACACATGGCAAGCCTCAAAGATGGGGCGCCATATGAAGGAATTATTCAAAATTTATTGTGTGCCAAATTTCCTAAATTGTGAACTAACCAAATGAGGTGGTATGAAGAAGATTTGGTCGATTGTGTTGCCCAGATAGACAACCCAAGAGGGGGGGGGGTGAATTGGGTTTTAAAATAATTTGGGTATTTAAAACGATGTGGATAAGTAATTAAAACTAGTGTAAGTTATTTAATTAATTACTATGTGCTGTGAGTGATATGAAAGGAAGAAGAATAGAGACACGCAATTACAAACACCAAGTTTTATAGTGGTTCGGAGCTAACCCTTGCTCCTACGTCCACTCCCCAAGTCTCACTTGGGAATTCACTATAACCCCCTTGGATTACAGCCGGTTGTTTTCCAAGCTCACAACCAAACTTGTTGTTTTACGAGCTCACAACGAACTCGGTCGGTTTTCCCAGGCTCACCGACTAGAACCACCCGATTGTTTTCTCAGGATCACAATCGAACCCTTACACACGTTGGTTTTACACTCGGCTCACCAACCAACCTCAATCCCCTTGATTCAATCCCCCGATTGAACCAAGCAAATACAATATGTAAATAAAAAGAAGAAACAGAAAAATACAGCTTCTCAAAAGCAGATAAAAGACAATATGAACAATAAATGAAGTTAAGAAGCCTCAAACGCTTTTAGGTTGGAGAAGAGGAATGGCTTCTTAAACTTCTGGTCTCCTCTTGAGTGAGTAGTCGACTTGAATGCAGGAGGAGAAGGCTTTAATTGCTGGGAAGATGTAGGTGGATGCAGTAAATGCAGATCTTCCTCTTTTTCGTTGAAAAACACGTTGCAGAGCTTGAATGCTTGATTAGTTGGAGTGGAATGGTTCTTCTCTGCCTTGCTACAGTCTTCTGTGGCTATTTAAACCAACCCCCACGGAAACTAGTCGTTAGAGAGCTTTTTCTGCCCGTTCTGCACACTCTGCGCAGCCTGACAATGTGTCCGTTGGTGGGTTAGAGTCGACTCGCGCGATCAGGAGTCGACTCGGCTGTAGCGGGAGTCGACTCAAGCTTTTCCGGAGTCGACTCGGCAACTGTTCCAAATTTGAATTAAAGTTGCCTTCACGACTGGGAGTCGACTCGTCTTGACCTGGAGTCGACTCGCCAACTTCTGGAGCTGACTTGGCAATTTCGGAGTCGGCTCATCCACTGAAGTCCGTGGATCCAATTTTGAATTTGATCCACTCGAGTCGACTCGACTATCCTGGGAGTCGACTCGAATCTCAGAGCCCGAACTCCCGATTCTCTGTCTTTTGGCTCGTCCAGTCTTGGAGTCGACTCGAACTTCCTCGGAGTCGACTCGGCTCTCAGTTTCCGAAACTTGGTCTTCTGCCTTTTTGATGTGAAGCTGTCTTGGAGTCGACTCGAGCTGTCTGGGAGTCGACTCGAATCTCAGAGGCAGTAACTTGGTCTTCTGTCTGTTGATGGTCGCGGAGTCCTGGAGTCGACTCGCATATTGCGGGAGTCGACTCGAATCTCAAAGTCCGAAAATTGCTCTCTGACTTTTTCTTGTGTTCCTCTGAGAGTCGACTCTCACCTTCTTTGGAGTCGACTTGCCATCCATCGGAGTCGACTCGCGTTTCACTGGAGTCGACTAGAATCTCAGACCCGAAAACTACTCTCTGACTTTTTCTTTGTGCTCCTCTTGGAGTCGACTCTTACTATCCTAGAGTCGACTCGGTGAACATCGGAGTCGACTCGCGCACTTTGGGAGTCGACTCGTTGACAGGTTCTGAGTTGAAGCTTTCTGTTCTTCTGTCTGTTCTCAGTCAGAGTCGACTCGTACAGATCTGGAGTCGACTCGAGCCCGTGCCAGTGAACTTGATACGCTTGGAGTCGACTCGTGATACTCTGGAGTCGACTCGAGTCTCAAACTTTGGTTCAAGCTGACTTCTTAACTTATCCAAAAATTATGAACCAAGTCTTGAGACACTTAGACAAGATTTTCACTGAAACACTTAATTGAATTCATTAGTAAACAAGAAATATACTCAATTGCTTTGATCTCATCAAAATCAAATAGGGTTTTAATCAATCACTCCACAATCTCTCCCTTTTTGATGATGACAAAACACTGAGTATATGTAAAGTGAATTGCACAATAAACAATGAAATAAAATCCATAAATGAATTCAAATGTCTGGTAATTCAATTTATCCAAGCTTGAAAGGAGTGAAACAATAAATTTCGGAGTTAAAGCTCCCCCTTTCATTTGGAATTATATAAGCCTTCATATTATACAATCAATTGTTTGGCTTATATGTCATTAATGATTTTGCTTGATTAAAATTCAGATTCTCCCCCTCAACATATGTATTCTACTATGTTTTGATTCTTTGAATTTTCTTTTAATGCTTTGAAGTTTTTGAACTGAATTTTTTTGGTTTTTAGAGGGAAAATCTGTCAATTTGTTCTTGAGTAGGATTCAGCTAATCTCCGAATATCCCTTGAATAGATTCTGGAGATTACTCCATTAGGAGCCCCAAAAGAGAGATAATGAGCCTCGAGGTACCGAATCCACTAAGAACGAATTTGTGTGTTTTAAGAGTTTATCTTTTTATTGATTTCCATTGATTCCTTTTACATATTTTATGCATATTTTTTCCCCTATATTTTTCCCCCTTTTACATATTTTATACATATTTCTCCCCCTTTTTGTCATCATATCAAAAAGGAGGTAATCAAAACACACAATCAAACATAGATCAAAAGGCACATTATTGAAGAAAAATGCGGCTACTCATTGTATTAATTTGTATGTAAGTACATTTCAGAATACAATAAGTAACGTAAAGCAATACATGTCAAAGCAAAATACAAAAAGTAGCTACGGTCTCCTCGAGGATGTAGGTCCTCCTCTCGAGGATGTATCTCCTCCTCTCGAGGATGTGACTCCTCCTCTCGAGGATGTGGCTCCTCCTCTCGAGGATGTATCTCCTCGAGGCATGCGCTCCACGAGTGATTGGACCGCATTGGTCACGTTCTCTAGCTGGCGAATGATGGCCTGGATGGCCCTGCTCTATGTCGTATCCAGCTCGAGTACTGACTTCTGCAGTCCGTCCAGCTTGTCGATGAGCACATTCGACAAGCGCTCGGCCCCTGCGGTGGTGGTGGACATGTCACGGCCGATGTCATCCCGCATCTGTCGAGTGGTGCTCGTGACCTCACTCATGCTGTGGAACTGGGCCTGTATCAAGGTCCTCATGTTGTATATCTCTTGCCGCACCTCAGCCATCATGTCTGTCACGACTGTCAGGGAAGGAACCAATGCGGAAGATGTGGGCGCAGGAGAGGGAGTAGGAACCGCACCCCGGAGCTCCTGGAGCAGATCTCGGACTATCTCCTGCCGCAGCTCCCGGAGCTGCTCAGACGAGATCCGGACCTCCATAGGCTGAGTGGCTGAGGAGGAGGGTCCGGCTGAGGTGGTAGGAGCAGGAGTGGATGGAAGATCTGGATGGTCTGGAAGGTCTGGGTAGTCTGAATCGGGCTCAGGACTGGGAGAAGGTCTGGTGGTCTGTGAGGTGAGGGACGACTTCCTAACCCAGATCCCCTCTCTCTTCCGAAACCCCATCCTGTGTAGGGTCCCTGCACGCGTGCGATCAGTCCATCGCAATGCGCGAAAGGGCTCCCCCTCAGGAATGGGAATCTCGTACTCCCTAAACAGAAGGGTGAATATCATGCCGTATGGGGGGGTGAGCCTAGGTCTATCTAGGGGCTCACACATATACCTATAGATGAGTTTGGGGAAGTTGATCGGGGTGTCCTGAAGAATATAAAACATAAGAGCTAGGTCTCTCTCATTTACAAAATCAAATCTCCCTGTCTTAGGGAAGATGGACCTAGACAGTATACTCAAAAGGATTCTCACCTCAATCGGAAGTGAGCTAGCAGAAACCTCGTCTAGAGGTGACTGGGGTGGATGCCCTAGAACGGCCGTAAGGGCCTCAACCCTGTCCTCAGGGTGTGTGGGAGCCACCCCTACTAATGGAAGGTGGAGGATGTGGGCAATAAGATCCTCCGTAACAAACAGAGGGACACCGGCTACTGTGCCCTCGATACCCCCATCTCCCCGATGGACGGTACCATAGAACTCTCTAACAAGGCCAGGGTAAGTGGGGAGATCTAAAGTGAGGAAGTACTCTAATCCCTGTGCCCTAAGCCTATCACCTATGGTGAACCCTTCCCGGGAGAGATAGTCGAAATCGACATATCTCCCGGTGGTGACGGCCTTCCCGGCCAATGGCCTCGCGGGAACCGCCCTAGGCGGGGAACGAGCCGGAGGTGGTTGCCTCGCGGGATCGTGCCGCGCCTTGGAGCGCCGCTCGGGACCGGCCTCGGGTCGGGACCTCTTCCGGACAACGGTCTTACGCGGCATTATGACCTAGACGGAATGAAAAACCTAAAGGACGGAGAAAGGTCGACGGAGGAGGCTTGGGACCGACCGGGGGCGACCTAGGAAGGGATGAAAAACCTAAGAACCGGTGAAAGATCGATGGAAAAGGGGTTGGAGACGATCGGGGACGACCTAGGAGTCGGCTCTAGGGTTTTTGAACAGTGGCGGCTTGAGAGAAAAGTGTTTTCGAAACGACAAATCTAGGGTTAAAAAGTCGGATCCCGACTGCGAGTCGACTCCACTGAGTCGCGAGTCGACTCGACCTCGAGTCGACTCCAGAATATGCGCGAGTCGACTCTCCTTATGCGCCTGAAGACTTCGAGTCGACTTCCGACTATATGCGAGTCGACTCCCCCTCTGCTGCCATCTTTGCGAGTCGACTCCCGCAAATGCGCGAGTCGACTCCCCCTTAGGAGCCGACTCTGAAACTTACTTGAGTCGTCTCTAACCTTGGCACGCACCTAAAAATCATGCTATAATCGTGCCAAATGAGGGAAAAACACTAAAGTATGATCTGATTTGATGATTATTGAAAAGAAACTCTATTTTAACCACAATCTAGTCATCAAAATCAATGAATCTAGTAGAAACCACCACTAGGATGGATCAATCACTCCTAATCCCCTCCTAAGCACACTAAACCTCTCTTCACTTAGGGGTTTTGTAAAAATGTCTGCTAATTGATTATCAGTACAAACAAATTGGAGTGTCACATCACCATTCAATACATGATCTCTTATGAAGTGATGTCTTATCTCAATGTGTTTAGTTCTTGAATGTTGAATTGAATTTTTAGTTAGATTAATGGCACTTGTATTATCACAATTAATGAAAATTTATCTTGTTTAATGCCATAATCTTCTAATTGTTGTTTAATCCACAAGATTTGAGCACAACAACTCCCGGCTGCAACATATTCAGCTTCAGCAGTAGATAATGCAACCGAGTTTTGTTTCTTGCTAAACCATGAGATAAGATTTTCTCCTAGAAATTGACACGACCCACTGGTACTTTTTCTATCAAGCTTACATCCAGCGAAGTCTGAATCTGTGTATCCTATTAAGTTTAGGCTAGATTCTTTAGAGTACCATAGCCCTATGTTCTTAGTTCCTATTAAGTATTTAAAAATTCTCTTAACTGCAGCTAGATGTGATTCTTTAGGATTAGCCTGATATCTAGTACACATGCAAACACTAAACATAATATCAGGTCTACTTGCAGTAAGATACAATAAGGATCCTATCATACCTCTATAAAGTTTTTGATCTACAGATTTACCTGATTCATCTTGATCTAATTTGCATGATGAGCTCATGGGGGTGCTGATTGACTTGTTTCCCTCCATATCAAACTTCTTGAGCATCTCCTTGATATACTTGGCTTGATTGATGAAGATGCCTCCTTCAGACTATTTGATTTGAAGCCCGAGGAAGTAGTTCAGCTCTCCCATCATGCTCATCTCAAACTCACTCTGCATCAAATCAGCAAATTCTTCGCAGAGGCGATTGTTAGTAGCACCGAAAATGATATCATCAACATAAATCTGTACTAATAACATATCTTTGTTTTGCTTTTTCAGAAATAGGGTTGTATCTACATTTCCCCTAGAGAATTCATGTTCTAATAGGAATTTGCTAAGTCTCTCATACCATGCTCTAGGTGCTTGTTTTAAACCATAAAGTGTTTTGTTCAGTTTATATACATGATTAGGGTATTGATGATTTTCAAAACCAGGAGGTTGTTCTACATATACCTCCTCATTAATATACCCATTTAAAAATGCACTTTTTACATCCATTTGAAAAAGTTTGAAGTCCTTAGAGCATGCATATGCTAATAATAGTCTAATAGCCTCAAGTCTAGCTACAGGAGCAAAGGTTTCATCAAAATCTATACCTTCTTCTTGATTATAACCCTTTGCTACTAGTCTAGTCTTATTCCTTATAACAATTTCATTTTCATCAAGTTTATTTTTATAAATCCATTTCGTGCCTATAATAGGATATTCAGAAGGTCTCTCTATTAGATTCCATACCTTGTTTCTAGTAAATTGGTTTAATTCTTCTTGCATTGCATTTATCCAATTTACATCATTTTCGGCCTCTTCTATGTGTTTGGGCTCAAAGTGTGAGACAAAAGCTAGATGGTTATTTAAATTTCTAAGGGATGCTCTAGTCCTAACCGGTTGAGATGGATCATCTAGAATTAGTTCCTTAGGATGCCCGTGAGCATACCTCCAAGCTTTAGTTAGCCCATGATCCACAATAGCCTCTTGGCTTGATGATGCTCCTTCACTCAACTTTTGATTATCATCTTGTAATGCCATCTCATCTATCTTTTCTTCAAGAATTTCAACATCATCATCAAAATTAACTTTCTTACTAGAGGAGATGTCACTAGAGTCATCAAATACAACATGTATAGATTCTTCTATAACTAAGGTTCTTTTATTAAAGACTCTATAGGCTTTACTAGTTGTAGAGTAACCTAAGAATATTCCTTCATCCGATTTAGAGTCAAATTTACCTAGATTATCTTTCCCATTATTATGAACAAAACACCTACATCCAAAAACATGAAAGTAATTAACTTTTAGTTTTCTGTTTTTCCAAAGTTCATAAGGTGTTTTCTTTATGATGGGTCTTAATAAAACTCTATTTAATATATGGCAAGAAGTATTAATGGCTTCTCCCCAAAAGTACTTAGGGAGGTTACTTTCACATAACATAGTTCTAGCCATTTCCTCTAGAGTCCTATTTTTCCTTTCCACAACTCCATTTTGTTGTGGTGTCCTAGGTGCAGAAAAATTATGAGTTATTCCCTTTTTACTACAAAACTCATTGAATAACTGATTTTCAAATTCGGTACCATGGTCACTTCTAATGGCTATTACTGAAGTATCTCTAGCATTGGTTACTTCCTTATGAAACTTTTTAAATACTGAAAAAGCTTGATCTTTATGTGCTAAGAACATAACCCAAGTGTACCTAGTATAATCATCTACAATAACTAGACCATATTTATTTCCACCTAGGCTTGTTATTCTAGTTGGTCCGAATAGGTCCATGTGTAATAATTCTAGAGGTCTAGAGGTAGAGACACATTTTATGGATTTAAATGAGTTCCTAGATTGTTTGCCAAATTGACATGCTTCACATATTTTGTTCTTTTCAAATTTTAATTTTGGCAAACCTATCACGGAATCTCTTTTAACTAGTTTAGTTATTGTGTCCATGCTTGCATGACCTAACTTACGGTGCCATAACCAACTAGCATCATTATCTTTAGTTTCATTAACAACTAAACATTGGTTATGTTTTGCAAGATCTTCTAGGTCAACAACATATACATTTCCACGTCTAATCCCTTTAAAAAACTAAACTACTGTCATTAGGGTTTGTTATAATGCATAGTGATGGTTTAAACATAACATCATATCCTTTATCACATAATTGACTAATGCTTAACAAGTTATGCTTAAGACCATCAACATATCTAACATTATCTATAAAAGTTGAAGGGGTGATTTGAACTTTACCAATACCAATGATGTGACCTTGGTTGTTGTCTCCAAAAGTCACAGCACCTCCCTTCTTAGCTTCAAGGGTGAAAAATTGATCCTTATCACCCGTCATGTGCCTTGAGCAGCCACTATCCAAATACCAGCAGTTTTTGTTGACCTTGGCTGCAAGACACTCCTACACAAGCAAATCATGTCAACTTAGGTACCCAAGTTTTCTTGGGTCCTTCATGGTTAGTCAAGTTGGTTCCTTTTGGAACCCATACCCTTTTAATTTTTCTTCTTGATTTACCTTTCCTAAAATTACACACATTTGCTTTATGACCTATAGTTCCACAACAAAAGCAGGTTATTTTCTTAGTTTTAGTTTCCCCAGCTTTAACAAAGAAGTTACTAAGAAGTTTTTGTTTATTTCTTGGTTTATATCCTAAACCCGCTTTATTAAATACTGCTTGTTGACTATTGAGTATCATATTTAACTTTTCAGAACTATATGTAAATTTTTCAACTAAGGGTTTGTATTTGTTAAGTTCTTTAGTTAGTGTTTGATTTTCTGTTTTTAGATCATTTAGTTTGTTTGTTAGATCCTTGTTTAAGATTTGTTTATGGTTTTTAAATTCTAAAAATTTCTTAGTTAGTTTTTCATTATCTTTAGTTAAGGTATTAGTCTTTTGAGTTAAAAGTTGGTTGCTTGTCTTAAGTTCTATATTTTCTTTGGTGATTAAATCCTTATCCTTAACTAATTTATCGTATTTATGTAGGTATGATTGATTAGTTATTTTTAGTTCTTTATTCTTAAGATTTATTGCCTTATATTCTATCATTAATTCATTAAAAGCATCATAAAGTTCATCAAATGTAAAATCAAGCTGTGTTTCGGAAGTTACCTCATTTTCATTGGCCATGAAGCAGAAATTGGCCTTCTCTTCTTGTTCTTCATCCGATGATGAAGATGATGTGTCGGAGTCCGATAGGGTGGTGACAAGGGCTTTCTTCTTCTTGTACTTGCTGCCCTTCTTTAGTAAGGGACACTCAGCTCTGATGTGTCCCGACTTTTTACACTCATAGCACCCAATCCCCTCATTTTTCCTTTCCTTACCTTTGTCCTTGCGGTAGGAATTTGAGGGGCCTCTCCTTTGATGATAAGCCTTCTTGTGGTTGATGAATTTTTTGAACTTGCGCACAAGAAGTGCCTCACCATCATCTTCCTCATGTTCTTCTCCTTCACTGCTGCTACTGCAAGATAATTCCTGGTTAGATGAAGTAGATTTCAGAGCTATTACCTTTTTCTTGTGGGAGGACTCTTCCTCGTTGTGTTGCTTCATGGTTAGCTCGTGCGTCATTAAGGATCCAAGAAGCTCCTCGAGTGGTAATTTGTTCAAGTCCTTGGCTTCTTGGATTGCCGTCACTTTAGCTTCCCACGACCTTGGTAGACACCGAAGGATTTTCCTGACAAGCTCACTGTTAGTATAGTTCTTGCCAAGGCTTTTTAGGCCATTGACAATGTCAGTAAACCTAGTGAACATGCTAGTGATTGTCTCATTAAAATCCATTTTAAATAGTTCATACTTATGAACCAATATATTAATTTTGGATTCTTTAACTTGATTTGTGCCCTCATGGGTCACTTCAAGTCTATCCCAGATCTCTTTTGCAGAGTTGCAAGTAGAGACCCTATTGAATTCATTTCTGTCTAAGGCACAGTAAAACACATTCATAGCTTTAGAATTTAGTTGTGCCTTTCTCATGTCATGTTCATCCCAATCCTTTTCTAATTTGGGTACCGTGATACCCTCTACATATGTGGATGGGATGTATGGGCCATTTACTACAATGGTCCACATCTCATAGTCTTGGGCTTGGATGAATATTCTCATCCTAGCCTTCCAGTATGAGTAGTCGGATCCATTAAAGAAAGGGGGTCTTTGGGTGGACTGACCCTCAATGTGGGAAGATCCAAATGGGGTTGTCATTTTGATCTTTTAACTCTTGGGTGGAAGAGTTTAGGCTCTGATACCACTTGTTGCCCAGATAGACAACCCAAGAGGGGGGGTGAATTGGGTTTTAAAATAATTTGGGTATTTAAAATGATGTGGATAAGTAATTAAAACTAGTGTAAGTTATTTAATTAATTACTATGTGCTGTGAGTGATATGAAAGGAAGAAGAATAGAGACACGCAATCACAAACACCAAGTTTTATAGTGGTTCGGAGCTAACCCTTGCTCCTACGTCCACTCTCCAAGTCTCACTTGGGAATTCACTATAACCCCCTTGGATTACAGCCGGTTGTTTTCCAAGCTCACAACCAAACTTGTTGTTTTACGAGCTCACAACGAACTCGGTCGGTTTTCCCAGGCTCACCGACTAGAACCACCCCGATTGTTTTCTCGGGATCACAATCGAACCCTTACACACGTTGGTTTTACACTCGGCTCACCAACCAACCTCAATCCCCTTGATTCAATCCCCCGATTGAACCAAGCAAATACAATGTGTAAATAAAAAGAAGAAACAGAAAAATACAGCTTCTCAAAAGCAGATAAAAGACAATATGAACAATAAATGAAGTTAAGAAGCCTCAAACGCTTTTAGGTTGGAGAAGATGAATGGCTTCTTAAACTTCTGGTCTCCTCTTGAGTGAGTAGTCGACTTGAATGCAGGAGGAGAAGGCTTTAATTGCTGGAAAGATGTAGGTGGATGCAGTAAATGCAGATCTTCCTCTTTTTCGTTGAAGAACACGTTGCAGAGCTTGAATGCTTGATTAGTTGGAGTGGAATGGTTCTTCTCTGCCTTGCTACAGTCTTCTGTGGCTATTTAAACCAACCCCCACGGAAACTAGCCGTTAGAGAGCTTTTTCTGCCCGTTCTGCACACTCTGCGCAGCCTGACAATGTGTCCGTTGGTGGGTTAGAGTCGACTCGCGCGATCAGGAGTCGACTCGGCTGTAGCGGGAGTCGACTCAAGCTTTTTCGGAGTCGACTCGGCAACTGTTCCAAATTTGAATTAAAGTTGCCTTCACGACTGGAAGTCGACTCGTCTTGACCTGGAGTCGACTCGCCAACTTCTGGAGCTGACTTGGCAATTTCGGAGTCGGCTCATCCACTGAAGTCCGTGGATCCAATTTTGAATTTGATCCACTCGAGTCGACTCGACTATCCTGGGAGTCGACTCGAATCTCAGAGCCCGAACTCCCGATTCTCTGTCTTTTGGCTCGTCCAGTCTTGGAGTCGACTCGAACTTCCTCGGAGTCGACTCGGCTCTCAGTTTCCGAAACTTGGTCTTCTGCCTTTTTGATGTGAAGCTGTCTTGGAGTCGACTCGAGCTGTCTGGGAGTCGACTCGAATCTCAGAGGCAGTAACTTGGTCTTCTGTCTGTTGATGGTCGCGGAGTCTTGGAGTCGACTCGCATATTGCGGGAGTCGACTCGAATCTCAGAGTCCGAAAATTGCTCTCTGACTTTTTCTTGTGTTCCTCTGAGAGTCGACTCTCACCTTCTTTGAAGTCGACTTGCCATCCATCGGAGTCGACTCGCGTTTCACTGGAGTCGACTCGAATCTCAGACCCGAAAACTGCTCTCTGACTTTTTCTTTGTGTTCCTCTTGGAGTCGACTCTTACTATCCTGGAGTCGACTCGGTGAACATCGGAGTCGACTCGCGCACTTTGGGAGTCGACTCGTTGACAGGTTCTGAGTTGAAGCTTTCTGTTCTTCTGTCTGTTCTCAGTCGGAGTCGACTCGTACAGATCTGGAGTCGACTCGAGCCCGTGCCAGTGAACTTGATACGCTTGGAGTCGACTCCTGATACTCTGGAGTCGACTCGAGTCTCAGACTTTGGTTCAAGCTGACTTCTTAACTTATCCAAAAATTATGAACCAAGTCTTGAGACACTTAGACAAGATTTTCACTGAAACACTTAATTGAATTCATTAGTAAACAAGAAATATACTCAATTGCTTTGATCTCATCAAAATCAAATAGGGTTTTAATCAATCACTCCACAGATTGAGATTTGATCAAAGGATATGATCAATCTTTTGGGATTTGATCTTATCATTTTGCTTCATCCTCTCATACGCCCAAGCATAAAAGGACATCAGAAGATGGTGTGAATAAGGAAGGTATCTTGATGAGATTTCAATTAGATTGAAATCGGCCCACACGCCTCTCTTCATTCCTTTTTCATTCTCACGCCTAGGGTTTAATAGTCATTCCTTTAAGGCGTCCAAAGGCATCTCTGATTTTGTGAAAATCAGAAAGCTCTTCTCCTCCTCTTCATCCTCCATTCACCTCTTGTCTTGGTCTGATCAAAGGTTGATCAATCCAAGAAAGAAGGAAAGAATTCAGTCATAGCAGGGTTCTGTGCAAGCTAGTACTTCCGCGAAATCAGATCAACCCGGAGCTTCGCATGGACGATCCATAGAAGCCGGACACGTGTGCGGCTGCGAAACACAGATACACAGAGTCTTCACATTCGAAAGGTAAGAGATTCGATCTCTTTTTCATTCTTAGTTAGGTTTAGAACTTGACTAGGGCAGAATTTTCAGATCATATAATAAATCATGCGCAAGTTGTTTTACATAATGTTGTTTAAAATTTCTGGACTTGTTTATTTCGAGATATGATCTCTTGCATGCTTAGAATTAAATAGTTTAATTTTATATTTTTGCTGCATTTAAAAAAAAATCATGAATGCAAAAACCAGCACGCACTATCAGTGGTATCAGAGCATCCAGGTTGAATGTTTTTGAGCTCCGACCAAATACTCAGAGGTTTGGATAACCTGCCTCTTCAGTCGAGGGAACAAGGTACCAAGATCGGAGGCCAAACTACAAAGAAACAATAAAGTGCGCATGACCCACCGACATAAATTTGACTATAAGTAAGGGAAAGGGTTTGAACTGACCATGAATGCACCTCTAAAAATTTGCTTATAAGCTCCCGACCTTATCCCTGTCTTCTTGGTGTTTTTCCTCTTTATAGGAGGTGGTGTGGCAGTTACACGCTATCAGGCGTTATGGCGAAAATGTCGGACTGAGATACGTTACCTTAATTGGCCTGGAAATTTGAATTAGCTGGCCCTCGGTGGAGAACAGAAGGATTTGAAATCGATAGCTATCATGGCGTAGATTGCGAGGGTTGATCCCGGATATGGAGAACGTGGTAGCCGTTTCGATTCAGAGATCAACTTGATTTTCGGTGGAGTCGGCTGTGGGCTTTGACTGGGTCCTTTCTAGCCTCGAGGTCGAGCGGGCTATGCTCGGTTGGAGTGCGCTTGCCGAGCTCGTATTTGTCGAGCTCATGGTTGCCGAGGCCATGTATGCTGAAATCAGGCTTCCTGAGGTCGGTTCTGCCGAGGTCGCGTTTGTCGAACTCGTGCTCGCCAAGCCCATGGCTACCGAGACCATGTCTATTGAGATCACGTGCGTCGTCGGATTTGGGTTCCTCAGTCACGTGCGTTGGGGGGCTCACTTTTCTCCCCATCAGTTTACAATATAAAACATGCTATAGATGGAAAGATTGAGAGATATAAAGCAAGATTAGTTGCTATAAGCTACAAGCAAAAGAAAGGATTTGATTATGATGAAGTTTTTGTTCCGGCTATCCGATTCAACACCATAAGATTAGTTATTTCTCTTGCAGCACATTACTATTGGCAGATATATCAAATGGATATTAAGATTGCATTTTTCAATGGCTCCAGGCAAGAAGTTAATGTTGAACAACCCAAAAGTTATATAAAGAAAGGTATATATGGAAGATAAAGTTTATAAATTAAAAAAGGCATTATATAGATTAAAACAAGCACCTCATGCATGGAAGATCCATTTAAATAATTTTCGAAAGATAGCATTGCTAAGTATTCATACGGGCATGCAGCTTATACAAAGAAAATCAAAAATAGAGAAATTTTGATTGTCTGCATATTCATGGATGACATGCTAATCACCAGAAGTAGTGCAAAAGTTGTTCAAGATTTTAAGGCAAGTATGATAAGAGAATTGACAAATACAATCCATATGACATACTTTCATGGAATTGAGGTAAAGCAACAACATGATGGAATCTTTATATCTCAAGCAAAATATTCCAAAGAAGCTTTAAAAATCTTTAGAATGAAACATTGCAAAGAAGTTGATACTTCTGTGACTTGCGGAATAAAACTTAACAAAAAAGTGGCAAATTCAACTCTTTACAAAAGCTTGGTTGGAAATCTCCATTATTTAACAATTAGGGTCGGATATTATTTATGGAGTTAGATTGATAAGTTGTTACATGGAAAAATGAAAAGAGTCACATTGCATAGTAGCAAAAATTATCCTTAGATACTTGAAAGGAATACTTGACTATAGATTACACTATACCCCCTCTAAGTAACCCAAATTAGTTAGATATTTGGATAGTGATTGGGTTGGAGATCTTGATGAAAGAAAGAGCACCTTCAGTTATATATTCTACCCTAGTTCTACTGTATTTACTTGGTCATCCACGAAACAAGCTATTGCAGGTTTATCAACTTACGAAGCAGAATATGCTGCTGCAATATTAAGTAATTGTGAACTTATTTGACTAAAAAATTTATTGCTAGATCAAAACCATTCTCAAGAGGGTTCCACAACTATATTTGTTGACAATAAAGCAGCAATTGAATTATCCAAAAATCCAATCCAACATGGAAGGAGCAAGCAAATTGATTTAGGTATCATTTTCTTCGAGAACAAGTTTAGAAAAATAATGTCCAACTTGTTTACTATCAAATGGAGATGCAAGCTGCTGATATTTTCACAAAGCCTCTCCAAATTGAAGATTCAAAAATATCAAGTGCAATTCTAGGAGTATGCAAACAACTTTAAGCAGGGTGCATTGGTACATAAGAGATGTATTTTTTGCCATTGGTTATATCCTTTTTGGAAAAATATCTCTTGGTATGAGTTGCGCCGTTCTAAAAAGACATGCTTTTTAGCAGGAGTTATGTCCCTTCTAAAAAGATACGTCTCTTAGTAAAGTGTCTTATTGAAAGAGTGGTATCTTTTTTGGTTGTTTGCAAATAAGTAGGGCCATATGGAGTCCTATGGTCAGAAAATTGTATATTCTACTGATATTTGAATAAAATCCTTCAAGTTAGCAAATTTATTCTTCTATAAGTTCTGTACCGTCCATTTTCTTCTTCCAACAATTCTATTGACAAGGAACCACCATTAAAAGGCTTTCACAGTAAAATTCTATAATCAGAAAGTTTTGATGGAAGAATCCTGCCAATAGAAGACTCAAGTCTAGTAGGAGTGCAACAGCGATGTTTTAATGGCGAAGAGCTGCTATCAGAAGACTTTCACAACCATCTAAAGTGCCCGAGGGATGGGGATGCAAATCTAGCATGGATATGCATAATTTAGTGGAAGCCCATATTTTGGGATATCATATACAAAGACGTGAAGTGTGCCATAAGGTGTCTCTAGCTATTAGAGATCCCAAATTGCTAAGTTTGCTTTGGCTCATGTCCTTGTTGTGTTGCATAATCATTATAAGTTTTAGATTTGACCTATCATGGTTTGCTTGGTATTCGGATCGGATCGAATTGGGTCACGGGTCAACCTGACCGATTTGCAGCATTAGCAATTAATGTCTCTATCACCTATATACCCACATACATTAATATAAATATGGATGCTATGGTACTTCTTTGTAATATTTTATAAAAAATTAGGAGATATCTGGACTATGTAATATAGATTAGGGTATTTTCTTCTTAACAGGTTAAGAGCATGTTAGCTATAAGTTACCGGATTCCCCACTATTTTATTATTTTTCTAAAAAAGAATATTTTATTATTTTCTATTCCGACTTGGCTGAACCAAGTTAGAGGAGAGCTGGCTCAACCTTTTCTCTTCCCAGCCTCCGTTTTTTTGTTATTTTTGAAAGGAAAATATTTTAATATTTTTTTCTAAAACCTTTTCTTCCTCGAAGGCAAAGGAGGAGGCAGGCGAGGGCAGCTGGTGGGAGCTGAGGGTGAGGATGATCTCGGGGACGACGTCAGACTTGCGGCTGCAGAGCGAGAGGAAGCAGCGTAGATGGAGGCGGCGAGGAAGAAATCCATGAGCTTTATCTCTTGGCCAAAGAGGAGGGCATCGTAAAAGACGGAGACGAACCCACCGCAGGTGAGGCGACGATACAAGACCAGCACATTAGTGGCGTGGGCGAGGAAGGTAAGTGTGGCCGCCGCAGCCACCAAGGCGACCAAGATGGGGTAGTGGAGGTGGTGGTGCGGGAGAAGAGCAGAAAAATAGATGCCATGGCACCAAGCAGCTCTCCCACCCGAGAAGACCTTCCTTGTTTCCATCCTCCTCCTCGCTCCCTCCTTCGCCACCTCTGCTCCCTCTCCGGCGCTGCCGCCACCCACCGCATGCCCCAGGGTTTCAGAAACTTTACCGTACCAGCTACTGTTTTCAATTCCAAAATAGTCTCCATGTTCAAAGGCTTTGCCGCACCAACCACGCATATAACCAGCTACACCCGGTTACCGGTTGATAAATCAAAGCTGTCCAGGTCAGATCGGACGACCAGGATTTTGTAGAGGTGACAAGAACTAAATAGCCTTTAGGAGTAGTGCAGAAAAACCCTGCTTTTGTTGGCCGGTTTTGATGCAGGGCAGCTGGGATGACCAGGCCCTGCGGTCAAACATTGTATTTGTAATATTCTTTTGTCCTAGGAACTCTGCCCCAGTTAATATGGGTTTGGAAGCGTGACATTCTGGGGATTGGCGCAGCAAGCTTGGCCTTCCAGTTCCAACTTCCAACCGCAATCATTGATGCCGACTCACAATATCATCGTACGGCCACAGTAACATCATACAGTTGGAAGTTGATAGAGCGCACTCACGTCCTCCGCCGCTTTGAGATCCAAAATCCCCAAGATCAAGAAATAGTGATAGAAAGAGATGGCGGAAGAAAATCAGAGATAGCATGACTATACTACTAGCGGAGAAGGGGAAAGAACGCATGGATAGGCGATAGGTGGAGGTCGTCGTCGTGGAGAAGACAAAGCAATCACCGTCCGCCGGCGAGTCGCAAGACGACGAAAAGCCCCAAGAAGGCGGAAGCGACATCCCAGGAACCCATCGAGCCGCCACGGTCGCCATCGACGAGGAGGCGGAAGGAGTCGGCAAGGGGGAGGAGAGGGCGGAGGCGGAGGTCCGGAGAAGAGGAGACTAGGAGAGGGGAGAGGGATTGAGGGAATAGAGCTCGGGTGGCGTTCACAAAGACACAAACCCTAAACGGCTAAACCTAAGGAGAAGTAACGCCTTAGCGATGCCTTTACGATCCAATCAACCTCGCGGTGAAAGGCTGAAAGCAGACGGTGGACCTCGCGGTGAATGCGGGCCGAAGTAGGGAGTTGGGCCGAGGCGGTGAAAGCGGGCCGAGGCAGGGAGTTGGGCTGGCCCTTATCTATCAACCCAACAATTAAACAGGTTAAACGGGTCAGAAATTTAAAATCTATATCCGACCCAACTAATAAACAAGTTAAACGGGTCAACCTGTTTACGACCCAAACCTGTTTAAGCCAAACCCTAACTTGTTTACGGCGGGTCGAACACGGGTCAGGTTGGCGGGTCGGATCATATTTTGCCGCCCCTAGTTATATGGGAAAGCCTCAATGAAAAGGTTTCCAATTCTCACAAGCCTAATTTTGTTGCTTGGGCCCCACACCCTCAATAATTGATCAACAGTGAACATTGCCGGTCCCTTCGATCCAAATGATGAGACAGCCCAGGCTAGTTGTGGTTTTTTTTTATTTTTTTTGCTGAAGTGGATGTATCATACATATCGGGTGCAAATTCACTAAAAAAAGTCAAAAGATAACAAGTTCGGGAGTACACCGGGTAATCCCCCCTCTCCTAGCCATAGGGTCTCCCCAGAGTAGTTAGCCACATATAAGGCTACCCAATCTGTTACTTTGTTGGCCTCACAATACATGCACTTTGCTTGCAAGCCCATCCCACCACTGATCATAGCCTGGATGTCCCTGAGTAGTGGGTGGTACACGCCCACCCCCCACACCCTACTGAATCCAACTAATAACTGTGGCTGAATCGTCCTGAACACGACAGCATGGGCTCGCACCTCATGCCACGCATAGCACACGCTAGTCCAGGTTGCTCGTATTCCGTCCCGAGAATCGAAATGTCGAAGATCTGGCAACCTCCAGCTGCTATCACCCTCGAGTCCGGACCTCTAATGATGAAGCTAGCCCTCCCATACTCTCTCCATCCAGTACACGTCCATCGAAGTTTATCTTGAGGAAGCTCGGGGGTGGAGGCTCCTAGGTGAAGGACACCGTGCAAGATGCTCCACGAGCAAAGGGGGAGCCTCAGGTGTCCCAAGCTGTCAAAGGTACATCTATCTTGCCTCCCATCGGGCTCTCTCCACAACAAACCTCGGGGGTGGGGGGGGGCAACTCTCTCAAAATTTCCAAGCATTCCTAGATAGCCAGATCTAATACGCTACACAGGTCACCATAGTGGCCTCCTACCTAGAACGGAGGAGGTGATCGCCCATAGTCTGGTCACCCGTAAAAAAGATGTCGAGTCACGCTAAACCCCGGATGGGATTATGGCCAGCTCCCAGATCCTTCTCGCACGCTGGCAATGGAACAATGCATAGTCCACGGACTCAACCACCTAGCACAAGGGGCACCGGGGATGGATATCTAGGCCCCTATCACTCAGGACAAGTCTCGTTGGGAGCCGGCCCTAAACGATCTTCCAGAGAAATAAGGCCACCCTCGGATGCACGCCAAATCTCCAGACCCAAGCACACTTAACCTCCGGGCGACTCGCACTCTGTAAGAGGCCGTAGAGGTCGTCTACCATAACCTTAGATCTGCAAGTCGAGCTCCACACCCTCACATCAGGGCCGTCACACCCTGAAACTGGCACTGACTGCAACCTCTCAGCAAGCTAGTCTCCAAACATCTGGGCTAAGTGGGTAGTGTCCCATCCTGCCCCTTCGGGCTAAAGGAGGTCACATACCTGCAGACCTCTTGGGATATCGACATTGACCATGGTCGGCTAGCACCTCATCGGGAGCGAATCAACCCAAGGGTCTTTCCCCACATCCATGCTCTGCCCATTGTTGATTAACCACATGCAAGTAGACACCACAAGAGGCACATACCTGTTGATCTCCCGCCACATAGGGGAGCACCTCCGTCTCCTCACCGATATCTCACTCATCCGAGCAGGACCGTACCGAGCTGCCATTTCTTGACTCCAAAAACACTGGGACTCTAGGATGAATCGGGCCGCATGTCGGGCAATTAGAGCCTCCCTCCGCGTCAAGAGAGACTAAACCCCCAATCCACTGGTACAGGTCGGCTAGCAGACTGACTCCCAAGCCACGAGATTTACCCTACGCCCTCCCACCCCGGGAGACCCCAGAGGAATCCTCAGAGAAGCCACTCGAGCCTCACTAGTACCGTCTTCGGGATAACGGTATGAGACATGAGGTAAACCGGCATCAACCACAAGACTGACCTAACCAGGGTCACTCTGCCCATCATGGAGAGTGAGGCCGCTCTCCAGTCCTCCAGCCGCTCCTGCACATGCTACACCATATAGAGACACTCGGACACCCATAGTCTTCGCCCGGAGATGGGAACTCTCAAGTAGGACAAAGGCCTCTCCTGCTCCCTCATGGCGAACAACACTCAGATCTCCTACTGAACCCGCAGCTCCATACTCGGACTGAAGCAGGTTGCCAATTTGTGGAAGTTCACCCTCTGACTAGAGGTCTCGCAGTACACCTCCAGGACCCTTTTAAGGGCCCGAGCGTCCCGCCTGAGAAAACACTACCTGACTCTATCATATACTCGTTCCATGTCGAGCTTAACCGCCATAAATCAATGTCGCCTCGGAGCGCGGTGCAAATCCTAAATCATCTCTTGGATGATCATAACATTGTTGGTGATGCTCCTCCCGCCGACAAAGGCTAGTTGTGACAACTTATGGGTTGCCTACATGAGTAGAAATGCAGGTGGTGGCGAGTTCCAGCCCATTGCTGCCTCAAGCTTGGGCGGCACCTGGGTCTTTAAACTTTGAATACTACCATCAGGGCATCTCCAGACTTGGGTTCAAAGTAATTCTCTCTTAATGTTCTTGATTTTGAATCAAACCGTTGATCAATTCAATCAGATGTGCTCAATATTTATGGCATGTTTGGTTGAAAAAATAGTTGAACATTGAAATGGAAATAGGAATGAGGGAATTCTGTTCTAATCATAGTTGGAAGAAGCTCCATTGTCATTCTGATTTCACAAAAAATAAAAAAATAAAAAAAATGTCCTAATTCTCCAAAATTCGATCCTGATTATCCTCTATTTTTTATTTTTTTGATCAAAAACAAGAATTCGTACATGTAATACAACGTCTCAGGAGAGAGGATACATCTATCTATCAGTTTTATTTAGGACACATGGTATTGAACATATGTTCTGTGTAACGAGATTAAAAGTTTAAGACAGCTAAAGAGATTACAAAGTCGTGTACATATATGCCATGTTCTTGATTTTTCAAGTCTATTTTACTGAGTAAAGTAGACACCAAGGCATGCTTTATCCGCATTTGGATACGAATAAATGAATACGAATAAATGACGAAACCAATAATAACATTGCTTAAACCTATAAATATGATTATTCAGGCAACATTCAGTGGCTGAACTAATATCTAAATCTATCTATCTCCTGAATAGTTAAACATCCCTACTATTTGAATGACCAACATTCCATGACCAAAATAATCTAGGCTGATGGAATTTTCCTTTAATAAAACCAAAATGCCTTCGTGCCGCGAGACCGGGTTATCTCATTTCCAATCCTCTAATGTTTCATGCATCTAAGTTTGCAAAACAGGTGATCATGCATCAAGAGAAAAACATACAAGCTGGTAATCATAGTACAACAACAGAATAGCAAAACTCTTAAAGGATGACATTAACCAAAATCCATACCTCCCAAACTGATAATTAACAAAAAGCACCATCCATATAACCAAGACTCTTAAACCGTACTGATGCAACTGCACAGTATAGACTGTATCGACTCCACTACCAACCAGTACTATATATAAGTAGTAGTTGTAGCCATGAATCCATGGTAACGTTACTTTTACCTATACAATTTACCGCTAGAATCCCCGTTACAGATAGAAGCACCCCTTTCCACCCTTCACGTGCGGCGCACACGGGGCCCACTCGATCTTCCACACGCGGTCCCACCACTTCCCGAAACCCCCATCCTTCTTCTTCTTCCTCCTCCTCCGCTTCGCCCGGACCGCCTCGGCCTCCTCCCTGAGCCGGCGGTTCTCCTCCCTGAGCCGGTCCAGCTCGAACCTAACGTCCCCCTTCTCCTTCTCTCTCTTCGCCATCGCCTCCAAGCACTCCCGGCTCCGCCGTTCCAAACCGAAGATCTGACCCTGGAGGGCCTCGATCTTCCGGCCGAGAAGGCACACTCGGTGATCCTCCCGGAGCTTCACCACCAGGCGCGCCAGCTCCGCCGCCTTCCGCCGCATGTACCCCAGCTCCGCCGCCACAGCCCGCCCCTCCTCCTCTGCCGCCGCCGCCCGGAACCCCAGCCTCGCGTTCTCCCCAAGCAGCACCATCCTCTCCGACTCCAGCACCTCCAGCAAGCTCCCCTGCAGCTCGATCTTCCTCGCCGACTCCGACCACCGCCGCTCCACCTCCGCCGCCTCCGCCGCCAGCAGATCCCTCTCCACCGCCGCCACCACCAGCTCCGCCACGATCACGTCCAATGCCCCCTCGGCGGAGGGCGAATCTTCGGTGAGCACCGGCGCCGGCACCGGCCGGAGGGGTTGGAACGAGAGGGAGCTCTCGGCGTCGGAGGAGGCGGAGTCGGGGTCGGAGGCGCGGAGGTCGTCATCGTAGTCGAAGTCGGAGTGGACGGAGGAGATCTTGCGCCGGTGGAGGGGTTTCAGGAGGGATTGGGAGTAACGGTCGGCGAGGTAGAGGTAGCGGTTGTGGAGGTCTTGGAGGAGGGCGAGGAGTTGGGGCCGTTTCTGGTAGTAGTTCTCCGCCCGCTCCGCGAACGAATGCGATTCCTCCTCATCGGGTAAGCTCACCGCGAGTGCCTGCACCCTCTGCTCGATGTCTGAAATTCATGTAAAATGGCCAAAATACCCCTAAGAATTTATATAGAGAGAGCGAGATTTAAGCAGGGCAATAATAGCTCGTAAGTAAGGTTCGTAAATTAATTGGGCAAATTTAAGGGAATTGATTAATTAAGTTTTAATCCTTTCCAAAAAGAAGATTTTTTTTTCTTTATAAGAGGAAGGAACATTTATATCTTGGTCAAAAATATAAAGGAAAATAATGTCCTGAAATCAAGGGGGAACATTATGATGGGGTGTAATAATTTTATCAACGCAATAAAAGGCGAGAGTGGGATGTAATAATAAATAATGAATGCAATCCAAGGTACTAAAGGGCAATTTAGTCAAAAAAAACCTCGCACGCCCTCTCCTACTTCTTTATGATTTTTTTTTTTTTTTTTTTTTTTGCACGACATCACATCCTTCTTTGCGCTAATAACGGCTTAAAACGTTGACATGAACTCAACCGCCCCAGGCCACCATTCGTTAAGATTCAAATTTCAAATCTCAAATATAAAAGCTTAAAAGATACAAAAACCTCTTTTAAACAAAAGAACAATAAAACAAAACCCAGCTTTATCTCTTTCCCTTTAACATGTCCCATGGAGAATTGACCCACCAGCAAAACCGGGCTTTCCAGTCAAGACGGAACAATGAATGCAAGGGACCGCAATAGAGAGAGGCACCACGGAGCTACATCAATGACTGCATCTCATTAAATGGCATGATGAACAACTATTTCCTATTAAAAACAACAGAAAAATCCTATTACAACTCACCTGTGAAGAGGCTTATTTTCTCCAAGTAAAATTCAGTAAATGGCATTAAAATCAACCATATTTCCTTCACCAACATACAGACAAAGCTATTATATTCCCATTTGAGAGTAAATTAGGTGATTTCGTCCAGAAATCTGAAAGGGAATCTAAAAGAGAGAGAGAAAGGGGAGAAGGAGCTCTGTTGCTCACCTGCAAGAGCCGCTTGAAGCCAAGGAGGGCACGCGATGGTCCGACACAGCTGGTGACAGCTCGTTGTCGTTGCGGTCGTCGCCATCTCCGGAAGCGAGCCCACAGCCGACACGTAGGGAAAAGATTCGGGCGGAGATCGATGTATATCGATCGTATCAGAGGGGATGGAGTCGGCAGCGGTCACTGTACCCCCCCTGCAACGATCCAAAAACGCAGCAGGCTCATTTATTGAACGTGACGCGATATGGGCCAAAGTTTCCGGCCGGTAAATAGTAAAAAACCAGGGAAGGAAAGGGATAACTCGTGCGGGAATCCCGAAGCCTCAAATACCGCGTTTAGCCGTGTACAGCACGGTAAAAAAGGACGCGCTAATGGGAAATGACTCTTACCCGGTGGTCGATGGTAGTCACAGGACGAATAGAATGGTTTGGGGTAAGCACACCGAAAGTGAAAGACGTAAATAGGGAACCAAAAAAAAAAAAAGAAGTTACCGTACCGAGCAAGGAAACTGGGGAAATAGATAAAGAATGTTATTTCAAATTCCTACCGTAGCTATAATTTCAAATTAGAATATAAAATAAAATAAAATAAAATAATGGGAATAACTGGTGAAGGGTTTTACCACGAGGTAAATTCTTAAAATTACTAAATTACTGCATCAACGGTCCGTCGGTGAGGTTATTGGAGCGTTAGAGGTCAGAATGGCCACAGTAAAAGTGAATAAAAATTGGAGGGCACAACAGTAGCCCTGAAACTTCCCGGCGAGCTGAACCAGTCATCAACTAGACGGTAAAAAAATAATTTAAAGGATGAACATGTTAAAAAAAAAAAAAAAAAAGCTTGTGTAGTTCTTAGCGGATTGTGAAGGATGAGTTTGGAAATAGAACGGCAAATAGCAGAAAGATAGTAAAAAAAAAATAAACAAACAGAATAATGGGAAATCAAAAAGAAAATGGAGAAACCTCACCGGCTTGAGGAAAAGCGGCTATCGTCGGAGATCAGAACGCCGCCGGCGGCCGGTCGTAAGGCGTCGCCGAGAAGCTCATCCGTCACCGGGTAGCAACGTTTAGAGAGAGGGAGAGAGACTAGTGGGAATGAGTTGGTGCTGTTGACCCGTGTAGTGTTAATATTTATATATACATGGCTGCGAGGGCCCAGAGATGAGGACGAGTTCGCTACTATTCTTCAAACAGCGAGGAAATACTTGACTCCATCACGACCGTCCACGACGTACGTTTTTTGCAATCAAAGTCAATGGACGGTTTCCGCGGTCCCAACAGGTACCTCGCTGTTCGCAAGTGATAGCAAAACAGCGACTCGGATGGAAGATAGGGACCTGTGAGGAGATGGAGGTTGTCTGAGGCCCGTCCTCTTACCTTGTATTTACGAGATGGCCATCATTGTCGGAGTAAAGTTTTTTATTGAAAACATCTAAAAGGCCACGAGGATTTTGGTGGCCTTTCTCAACAATACGCCGAGCAATTGGAGAAGTTGGTGTACCTAAGAACTGGTTTGGCCGTGTTTAGAAGTAGGGTTTTTGAAAATAAAGCGGCTGAAAGAAAAAAATTTAAAAGTAGAGTTTTTATAAAAAATTATTTATTATTTAAAAATTATATTTCTAAAATACTGTTGGTTTGGTAAACAAACTGAAAAAATAATTTTGTATAACAAAATTATCATACAAAACATTGAAATAGTATTATACAACAGAGCAGAGCATAGTATTATACAACAGAGTATAATAAAACATAACACGTATTAATATATAAATATATGATATAGTATAATATTACTGTAATGTAATATAATATTATTATAATATAATAATATAACATTTTATACTATAGCATAATTATTTTATATAATATTAAATTATTTAACATAATATATAAATATATTATGATATAATGTAATATAATATTATATTTATATATAATATAATAATAAAGGTACAAAATATTATAATTATTAGCACACATTAATTTTCTATAATATAACATAATATTAAATTATTTAACATAACATATTAATGTATTATGATATAATATAATATAATATAATATAATATTTATAGTATAATACAATAATAAAGATATAAAATATTATAATTATTAGAGTAAAATATTATATTATATTTATTTATTATTTAGATCAGATTATTTGCCACTCACTCATTATTTTTCTTTTTATTTTTTTATTTTTTATTTTTTTATTTAGTTATTTATTTAATATTTTATTTCATTGAAATATATTTATTTTATTATCTTATTTATTTATTTATTCGTTCATTTATATAAATATTTATTTATGCATTTATTTATTTTTTTTTCTTTTTTTCTTTTCTTTTCTTTTTTTTTTCTTCTCTTTTTTTCTTACCTTTTCTTCTTTTTTTTCTTCTCTTTTTTTTCTCTCTTTCTTTTCTTTTTTCTTCTCTTCTTCTCCTTCCTTCTTCTCTCCCCTTCTTCTCCTCCCGCAAGGACGGCAGTGCCGGAAGGGAGCTGGGCCGCAGCAGCCATGGGAGGAGGCCCAGGAGGGGGCTCGGGAGGCGGCCGCCGCCGGAGGAAGCTCGAGAGGGGGCCGCCATAGGGGCTTCGCTGTGACTCGTGTTGCCCAAGAAGACAACCCAAGAGAGGGGGTGAATTGGGTTTTAAGTAATAATTACAAATTAAAACTTAATGAATAACTAATTAATATTATTGCAGGCTGATTAATTAGATTACTAGTTGTAGTGAGTGGAGAGGATGGAAGAGACAATGAATCAATTACAAACACAAGAGGTTTTATAGTGGTTCGGAGCTAACCCTTGCTCCTACGTCTACTCCCCAAGCTTCACTTGGGAGTTCACTATAATTCCTAAGATTACAGCCAGTTGTTTTACAAGTTCACAACCCAACTTGTTGTTTTCATGAGATCACAACGAACTCGGTCGGTTTTCACAGGCTCACCGACTAGAACCACCCGATTGTTTTTCCGGGATCACAATCGAACCCTTACACCGTTGGTTTTAACTTCGGCTCACCAACAAACCTCAACAACCTTGATTCAATCCCCTGATTGAATCAAGTAACAAGAAAACAGTTTGTAAAGAGTACAGAAAAAGCTTCTTAAAAGGCAAATATGAACAATGTAAATAATGTAGAGTTAGAAGCCCTCAAACAGATTTTGGAAGAGGAAGAAGGGGCTTCTCGAACTCTGAGTCTCCTCTTTGAATGCACTAATGATCTGATGTCAGAGGAGAGCCTTGAATGCGAAGGAAACGTTTGTTGGATGGAGTTCAATGCGCTTTTTCCTTCTTTCTCTTGTATTTACTCTTGAGAGCCTTTGGTAGGTGGAAATCCTTTTTTGTTTGAATGGAATAGCTCTCTTAATGTCTACTACTGTTCACTCTGGCTATTTAATCAGTCCACTTTGAAAACTAGCCGTTAGACACCTTTTTGTGGCCGTTCTGCACACTCTGCAACTCCTGACAGTGTATCCGTTGGGGTTGGAGTCGACTCGCTCGATCTGGAGTCGACTCGGCTGTTGCTGGAGTCGACTCACACTTTACTGGAGACGACTCGCCCACTGTTCAGGATTTGAATTAAAGTGCTGTCCCATTCTGGAGTCGACTCGGCCAACCCTGGAGTCGACTCGCCAATGTCTGGAGATGACTCGGCCCTCCGGAGACGACTCGTTCTCAGGGTTCCAGAGATCTGTTTTTCTGTATTTCTTTCTCGAGTCGACTCGGATCATCTTGGAGTCGATTCGGCTCTCAGAGCCCGAAAACTGATCCTCTGTGTTTGGAGTTGAACTGCCTCGGAGTCGACTCGGATTTTGTTGGGGTCGACTCGGCTGACCTGGGAGTCGACTCGGGAGTACTTGGAGTCGGCTCGGCTCTCAGGATCCGAAAACTGTTTCTCTGTGTTTTGAGTTGAACTGCCTCGGAGTCGACTCGGCTCTCAGAATCCAAAAACTGATCCTCTATGTTTTGGCTTGAACTGCCTTCTAGTCTTGCTTTCCTCTGAGAGTCGACTCGTACTTAACTAGAAGTCGACTCGCCAAACTTCGGAGTCGACTCGTAACCTTCTAGAGTCGACTCGGTTGCAAGATCTGAAATACATTGTTCTGTCTTTCTTCTGTTACCTTTTGGAGTCGACTCGGAAACGTCGGGAGTCAACTCGGCAACCATCGGAGTCGACTCGAACCCTTCTGGAGTCGACTCGCTGACAGGATCTGAAAATCAACTTTCTGTCTTTCTGTCAGTTCTCAGTCAGAGTCGACTCGTAGTGTATCGGAGTCGACTCGAGCATGTGCCAGAGCTTCTGAAACACTTGGAGTCGACTCGTAATCTTCCGGAGTCGACTCGAGCTTCAGACTTTGGTTCAAACTGAGTTCCATACTTAGCCAAAATGTATTGAACCAAAGCTAGAGACACTTAAACATAAATTCACAAATATTTGGCTGAAACACTAGATTGAATTCATTAGTATAAGATATACTCAAATGCTTTGAGCTCATCAAAATCAAATAGGGTTATAATCAATCACTCCACAATCTCCCTCTTTTTGATGATGACAAAATATTGAGTATTTATAAAGTGAATTGCTCAACCAAAAGGAGATTTATGATAAAGTTTTGAAATGAATTCAAGTGTCTAGTCATTTAATTTATCCAAAATTGAAAGGTGTGAAACAGTAAATCCTGAAGTTAAAGCTCCTCCTTTCATTTGGAATTATATAAGCCTTCATGTCATGCAATCAATTGTTTGGCTTATATGTGTTTAATGAATTTGCTTTCTTAAGATTTCAGATTCTCCCCCTCAACATATGCATTCAATTTTGTTTAGATTCTCTGAATTTTCTTTTAATGTCTTGAAGCTTTTGAGCTTAAATTTTTGGTTTTAGAGGGAAAATCTGCCAATTTGTTCTTGAGTATGATTCAACTAATCTCCGAATATCCCTTGAATGGATTCTGGAGATTACTCCTTTAGGAGCCCCAACAGAGAGATAATGAGCCTCGAGGTATCGAATCCACTTAGAACAAATTACTTTGTGCTTTAAGAATTTTCTTTTTATTGATTCTCTTTACATTTCAATTCAATATATTTTCTCCCCCTTTTTGTCATCATAGCAAAAAGGCAGAAAGCACAGAAAAGTACAAGAACTCAAGAATGCACAATTTTGTAAAGAAAATTTCTACTCATTGTATTAAATTTAAATTTGAGTACAAGTGTGATTACATATCAAAAGAGTCCTCAAGGGACTGTACATCATAAAAATAGATAAAATACACTAATTTTTCTTGGTAGTGGAGGATGTGGCTCCCGTTTTCAGTCTACTCATTTGCATGACTAAGTTTATCCTCTCAGAGATGTTCCCTAGCTGCTCGATGATCTCCGAGGTGGCACTAGACTGTATCGTGGTGAGCTGGGTCACACTTTCTTGGAGGGTGTCAAGCTTGGAGATCAGCGCATTGGTTAACCGCTCTGCACCCTGACTCTGGTTGCCTAGCTCATGTCTGATGCTGTCTCGCATCTCCCTTGTGTCGTCCTTGACGTCACTCATGTTCCAGTATTGAGCTTGAACTAGGCTTCGCACATTGAATATTTCCTCCTTCAGATTTGCAACCATCTCTGTCACGGCTGCTAAGGAGGGAACTAAATCTGTGGAAGGAGCAGTCTGAGAACCTCGTAGCTCTCTCAGGAGATCATCCCTCAGCTCCCTCACTATCTCCTGCCTCAACTCTCGGAGCTACTCAGAGGATATCTGAACCTCCAGGGGCTGCTGCTGAGAAGGTGGGGCAGTGGAGGTGGAGGGCTCAGTATAGGTAGGAGCAGAGGTGGAAGAAAAGGTGGGAGGAGCTATGTCATGGTCAGGGCTAGGGGAGTGGTGAGTGGTAGGGTCAGATAGTGTGATAGTGGATGGTCTCCATACCCAGACTCCCTCAACTCTATGAAAGCCCATACGATGAAGAGTCCCCTCACCCATGCGATCTGTATGACGCAGTGAGCGAGAGGGTTCCCCCTTAGGAATAGGAACCTCTAACTCCCTAAAGATGAGAGTGAATAGCATACCACAAGGGAGACTCAACCTAGGCTTATCTAAGGGTTCACAGATATATTTGTAGATGAGTTTAGGGAAGTTGATAGGAGTGTCCTGGAGTATGTGGAACATCAGTGCTAGGTCTCTCTCTGAAATAAAATCAAACCTACCCGTTTTGGGGAAGAGAGTCCTAGAGATGACACTTAGGAGAAGCCGCATTTCAGCCGAAAGCTGATTTGCGAACACCTCCTCTATGGCGGACTGAGGTGGACATCCTAAGATGGCCGCAAGGGCCTCTATCCTATCGGAGGGGTGTGTGGGAACAATCCCCTCACTCGAGAGATAGAGGACTCGAGCAATGAAGTCCTCCGAGATGAATACAGGGACACCCGCTACGGTTCTCTGGATACCACCACTACCTCGGGCTACAGTCCCATAGAATTTCCTAAGTAACCCCGGGTAAGTAGGGAGGTCTAATGAACAGAATAACTCTAACCCTTGAGCCCTGAGACGATGCCCTAGGGTGAACCCTTCCCGAGAGAGGAAGTCAAAGTCGACTTTCCTCCCGGTGGAGACTGCCCTCCCGGCGTACGGACGTGAGGGAACCGGCCTAGGCGGGGAAGGAACCGGAGGTGGTGGCCTCGCGGGTTCGTTCCGAGCCTTTGACCGCCGCTGGCGGCGAGGGGTCTCTTTCGGCTTGGGACAACGACTTTCCTAGGCATTTTTGACCTAAATACGGGAGAAGAACAAGAAAAATGGAAGAAAACTCGACGGAGATGACCTAAAATGGGTCGGAGACGAGGTCGGAGACGGCTCTAGGGCTTTTGAACAGTGGCGGCTGAAAATAGAAGTGAAGAGAAAAACATTCCGCTTAGGGTTAAAAGTCGGATTCCCGACCTCGAGTCGACTCCGGTATGTCGCGAGTCCACTCGAACTCGAGTCGACTCCCAAATATGCGCGAGTCGACTCCCCCATGAGCCGACTCTAAAATGTATCCGAGTCGACTCAAACTCTGGCACACAACCAAGAATCTTGTTATTTTCGTGCCAAAAGAGAGAGTTATGGACTTATCTAGGATTTAAGAACTGATTTGATGATCATAGGTAAGAAATCCTATGTCCAACATAAACTAATCCTCAAAATCAATGAACTAAAGGACAGTATCACTAGAATGGATCAATCACTCCTAACCCTCTTCTTAGTATGCAAAATCGATCTTCACTCAAAGGTTTTGTGAAGATATCAGCAAGTTGATCATCAGTACAAACAAATTGAAGCGTCACATCACCATTCAGTACATGATCTCTTATGAAGTGATGTCTTATCTCAATGTGTTTAGTTCTTGAATGCTGAATTGGATTTTTAGTTAGATTAATGGCACTTGTATTATCACAGTTTATGGGAATTTTATCTTGTTTAATGCCATAATCTTCAAGTTGTTGTTTAATCCACAAGATTTGAGCACAACAACTCCCGGCAGCAACATATTCGGCTTCCGCCGTAGATAGTGCAACCGAGTTTTGTTTCTTGCTAAACCAAGAGATTAAATTTTCTCCTAAGAATTGACATGACCCGCTGGTGCTTTTTCTATCAAGTTTACAACCAGCAAAGTCTGAATCTGTGTACCCTATTAAGTTTATGCTAGATTCTTTAGAGTATCATAAACCTATATTTTTTGTTCCTATTAGGTATTTAAAAATTCTCTTAACTGCAATTAAATGTGATTCCTTAGGATTAAATTAATATCTAGCACATATGTATACACTAAACATGATATCAGGTCTACTTGCTGCAAGATATAGTAAAGAGCCTATCATACCTCTATACAGCTTTTGATCTATTGATTTACCTGATTCATCCTTATCTAGTTTGCATGATGAGCTCATGGGTGTGCTGATTGGCTTGTTTCCATCCATATCAAACTTCTTAAGCATCTCCTTGATGTATTTAGCTTGATTGATGAAGATCCCCTCTTTAGATTGTTTGATTTGGAGCCCGAGGAAATAGTTCAGCTCTCCCATCATGCTCATTTCAAATTCACTCTGCATTAAGTCAGCAAATTCTTCGCAGAGGTGATTGTTAGTAGCACCGAAAATAATATCATTTACATAAATCTGCACTACTAACATTTCTTTATTTTTGTTCTTGAAAAACAGTGTTGTATCAACATTTCCTCTAGAGAATTCATGGTCTAATAGAAATTTGCTAAGTCTTTCATACCATGCTCTAGGGGCTTGTTTTAGACCATAAAGTGCTTTGTTTAGTTTATATACATGATTGGGGTATTGATGATTTTCAAAATGAGGAGGTTGTTCTACATAAACCTCCTCCTTAATATACCCATTCAAAAAGGCACTTTTTACATCCATTTGAAATAGTTTGAAGTCTTTAGAGCATGCAAATGCTAGTAATAATCTAATTGCTTCAAGTCTAGCCACAGGAGCAAAGGTTTCATCAAAATCTATACCTTCTTCTTGATTATAGCCCTTTGCTACTAGTCTAGCCTTGTTTCTAACCACAACTCCATTTTCATCAAGTTTGTTTTTATATATCCATTTAGTTCCTATTATTGAGTATTCAGCGGGTCTTTCTACTAAATTCCATACCTTGTTTCTAGTAAATTGGTTTAGTTCCTCTTGCATAGCATTTATCCAATTTACATCATTTTCAGCTTCTCCAATGTTTTTAGGTTCTAAGTGTGAAACAAAAGCTAGGTGATTATTTAAGTTCCTAAGAGAAGCTCTAGTTCTAATAGGTTGTCATGGATCATCTAATATTAATTCTTTAGGGTGACCGTATGCATACCTCCAAGCCTTTGTAAGCCCATGATCATCAATTACCTCTTGGCTTGTTGAGGTTTCTCCACTTTGCTTCGGTTCATCCTCTTGTAATGTCATATCATCTATTTTTTTCTCAAGTATTCCTGCATCATCATCAAGAGCTACTCTCTTGCTAGAAGAGACATAATTAGTATCATCAAAAACAACATGTATAGACTCTTCAATAACAAGGGTTCTTTTGTTGAAGACTCTATAAGCTTTACTTGATGTAGAATAGCCCAAAAAGATACCTTCATCAGATTTAGAATCAAATTTACCTAAGTTATCTTTGCCATTATTATGAATGTAACATCTACACCCAAAAACATGAAAATAATTTACTTTGAGCTTTCTATCTCTCCAAAGTTCATAAGGTGTTTTCTTTATAATTGGTCTCAATAAAACTCTATTTAATATATGACATGATGTGTTAATGGCTTCTCCCCAAAAATACTTAGGAAGATTACTTTCACACAACATGGTTCTAGCCATTTTCTCTAGGGTTCTATTCTTTCTTTCCACAACTCCATTTTGTTGTGGTGTCCTAGGTGCAGAGAAATTATGAATTATTCCCTTTTTACTACAGAATTCATCAAATAGATGATTTTCAAATTTCGTTCCATGATCACTTCTAATAGCTATGACTGAAGCATTTCTTGCATTAGTTACTTCCTTATGAAATTTCTTAAATACCAAAAATACTTCATCTTTATGAGCTAAAAATATGACCCAAGTATATCTAGAAAAATCATCTACAATAACAAGACCATATTTGTTTCCACCAAGACTTATGGTTCTAGTTAGTCCAAATAGATCCATGTGTAGTAGTTCAAGAGGTCTAGAGGTAGAGACACAATTTATGAATTTAAAAGAGCTCCTAGATTGTTTGCCATATTGACATGCTTCACAAATTTTATTTTTCTCAAATTTTAGTTTTGGCAAACCTATTACAGAATCTCTTTTAACTAACTTAGATATTATATCCATACTTGCATTACCTAATTTACGATGCCATAACCAACTTGCATCATCAACCTTAGTATCACTAGCTACTAAGCAAGGACTGTTTTTAGCAAGGTCTTCAAGATCTACTACATAGACGTTACCACGTCTAATTCCTTTAAATACTAATCCATTGTCAATTGAGTTGGTTATGATGCATAAAGATAGCTTAAACAAAACATCAAAACCTCTATTACATAATTGACTAACGCTAAGTAGGTTATGCTTAAGACCATCTACAAATCGTACATTATCAACGAAGGTTGAAGAGATGATTTGTACTTTACCTATACCAACGATGTGACCTTGGTTATTGTCTCCAAATGTCACAGCACCTCCCTTCTTAGGCTCTAAGGTGAAGAATTGCTCCTTGTCACCCGTCATGTGTCTTGAGCAGCCACTATCCAAATACCAACAGTTTTTGTCGACTTTGGCTGCAAGACACTCCTACACAAGGAAATCATATAATTTTAGGTACCCAAGTTTTCTTGGGTCCTTCAAGGTTAGTAATGTTGGTTCCTTTTGGAACCCAAACTTTTTTAATTTTTCTTTTAGCTTCTGCTTTCCTATGGTCACACACATTAGCTTTATGTCCTACTTTTCCACAGCAAAAACAGGTTATATTCTTAGTTTTACTTTCCCCTGTTTTCACAAAGAAATTTTTAAGGAGCTTTTGCTTATTATTAGGTTTATACCCTAAACCAGCTCTATTAAACACAGCTCGTTGATTGTTAAGTATCATTTCCAATTTTTCAGAACTATATGTAAACTTTTCAACAATAGGTTTGTATTTTTCAAGCTCTTGTGTTAGCTTTTGTTTTTCTGTTTTTAGTATGTTTAAGTCTTTTGTGAGATTATCTTTTAAAGTTTGTTTACCATTTTTAAGTTCTGAAATTTCCTTGGTTAGTTTTTCGTTATCTTTAATTAAGGTATTAGTTTTTTGAATTAACATTTAGTTGCTTGTTTTAAGTTCTAAATTTTTTTTAATGATAAAATCCTTGTCCTTAATTAATTTATCATACTTATGGAAGTGAGATTGATTAGTTAGTTTTAGTTCTTTATTCTTAAGATTTATTGTCTTATATTCATCCATTAGTTCATTAAAAGCATCATACAAATCATCAAAGGTAAAATCTAAATGTGTTTCAGATGTTACCTCATTTTCATTTGCCATAAAACAGAAGTTGGCTTTTTCCTCTTGTTCCTCATCCGATGATGATGATGATGAATCGGAGTCTGTCAGGGTGGTGACAAGAGCTTTCTTCTTCTTGTGCTTGATGCTCTTCTTCAATAATGGACAGTCGATTCTGAAATGTCCCGGATTCTTGCACTCATAGCAACCGATTCCCTCACTTTCCCTTTCCTTATCTTTGTCCTTGTTGTAGAAATTTGAGGGACCTCTCCTCTGATGAAAGGACTTCTTCCGGGTGATGAACTTTCTGAACTTTCGCACGAGAAGAGCCTCATCATCATCTCCCTCATTGTCTTCTTCTTCGCTGTTGCTACTGCAAGATGGATCTTTGTTAGAAGAAGTAGATTTGAGGGTTATTACCTTTTTCTTATAAAAGGATTCTTCTTCGCTGTGTTGTTTCATTGTGAGCTCATGCGTCATCAGGGATCCAAGAAGCTCCTCGAGTGGCAGCTTGTTTAAGTCCTTGGCTTCTTGGATTGCCGTTACCTTTGCTTCCCATGACCTTGGCAAAGATCGAAGAATTTTTCTGACAAGGTCACTGTTAGCATAACTTTTGCCAAGGCTTTTTAGACTATTGACAATATCAGTAAATCTAGTAAACATGCAAGTGATAGTTTCATTAGAATCCATTTTAAATAGTTCATAGGCTTTTTAGACTATTGACAATATCAGTAAATCTAGTAAACATGCAAGTGATAGTTTCATTAGAATCCATTTTAAATAGTTCATACTTATGAACTAGTATGTTTATTTTGGATTTCTTGAGTTGATTCGTGCCCTCGTGGGTCACTTCAAGTCTGTCCCATATCTCTTTTGCAGAACTGCAAGTAGAGACTTTATTGAATTCATTACGGTCTAAGGCACAATAAAGCACATTCATTGCTTTGGCATTTAGTTGTGCCTTCCTTCTATCATTGTCATCCCATTTTTTTTCAAGCTTGGGAATAGTAATGTTATCTACAAAAATAGAAGGAATGTATGGTCCATTAACTATGATACTCCAAATCTCATAGTCTTGGGCTTGGATAAATATTTTTATCCTAGCCTTCCAATATGCGTAGTCGGTTCCATTGAAGAATGGAGGCCTATTGGTGGATTGTCCCTCAATAAGTGAAGATCCAAAAAGGGTTGTCATTTTGATCTTTTACACTTTTGATAGAAGAGCTCCTGCTCTGATACCACTTGTTGCCCAAGAAGACAACCCAAGAGGGGGGGTGAATTGGGTTTTAAGTAATAATTGCAAATTAAAACTTAATGAGTAACTAATTAATATTATTGCAGGCTGATTAATTAGATTACTAGTTGTAGTGAGTGGAGAGGATGGAAGAGACAATGAATCAATTATAAACACAAGAGGTTTTATAGTGGTTCGGAGCTAACCCTTGCTCCTACGTCCACTCCCCAAGCTTCACTTGGGAGTTCACTATAATCCCTAGGATTACAGCCGGTTGTTTTACAAGTTCACAACCCAACTTGTTGTTTTCACGAGATCACAACGAACTCGGTTGGTTTTTACAGGCTCACCGACTAGAACCATCCGATTGTTTTTTCGGGATCACAATCGAACCCTTACACCGTTGGTTTTAACTTCGGCTCACCAACAAACCTCAACAACCTTGATTCAATCCCCTCATTGAATCAAGTAATAAGAAAACAGTTTGTAAAGAGTACAGAAAAAGCTTCTTAAAAGGCAAATATGAACAATGTAAATAATGTAGAGTTAGAAGCCCTCAAACAGATTTTGGAAGAGGAAGAAGGGGCTTCTCGGACTCTGAGTCTCCTCTTTGAATACACTAATGATCTGATGTCAGAGGAGAGCCTTGAATGCGAAGGAAACGTTTGTTGGATGGAGTTCAATGCGCTTTTTCCTTCTTTCTCTTGTATTTACTCTTGAGAGCCTTTGGTAGGTGGAAATTCCTTTTTGTTTGAATGGAATAGCTCTCTTGATGTCTACTACTGTTCACTCTGGCTATTTAAGCAGTCTACTTTGAAAACTAGCCGTTAGACACCTTTTTGTGGCCGTTCTGCACACTCTGCAACTCCTGACAGTGTATCCGTTGGGGTCGGAGTCGACTCGCTCGATCTGGAGTTGACTCGGCTGTTGCTGGAGTCGACTCACACTTTACTGGAGACGACTCGCCCACTGTTCAGGATTTGAATTAAAGTGCTGTCCCGTTCTGGAGTCGACTCGGCCAACCCTGGAGTCGACTCGCCAATGTCTGGAGATGACTCGGCCCTCCGGAGACGACTCGTTCTTAGGGTTCTAGAGATCTGTTTTTCTGTATTTCTTTCTCGAGTCGACTCGGATCATCTTGGAGTCGACTCGGCTCTCAGAGCCCGAAAACTGATCCTCTGTGTTTGGAGTTGAACTGCCTCGGAGTCGACTCGGATTTTGTTGGGGTCGACTCGGCTGACCTGGGAGTCGACTCGGGAGTACTTGGAGTCGGCTCGGCTCTCAGGATCCGAAAACTGTTTCTCTATGTTTTGAGTTGAACTGCCTCGGAGTCGACTCGCACTTTGTTGGAGTCGACTCGCCTCTCAGAATCCAAAAACTGATCCTCTGTGTTTTGGCTTGAACTGCCTTCTAGTCTTGCTTTCCTCTGAGAGTCGACTCGTACTTAACTAGAAGTCGACTCGCCAAACTTCGGAGTCGACTCGTAACCTTCTAGAGTCGACTCGGCTACAAGATCTGAAATACATTGTTCTGTCTTTCTTCTGTTACCTTTTGGAGTCGACTCGGAAACGTCGGGAGTCAACTCGGCAACCATCGGAGTCGACTCGAACCCTTCTGGAGTCGACTCGCTGACAAGGTCTGAAAATCAACTTTCTGTCTTTCTGTCAGTTCTCAGTCAGAGTCGACTCGTAGTGTATCGGAGTCGACTCGAGCATGTGCCAGAGCTTCTGAAACACTTGGAGTCGACTCATAATCTTCCGGAGTCGACTCGAGCTTCAGACTTTGGTTCAAACTGAGTTCCATACTTAGCCAAAATGTATTGAACCAAAGCTAGAGACACTTAAACATAAATTCACAAATATTTGGCTGAAACACTAGATTGAATTCATTAGTATAAGATATACTCAAATGCTTTGAGCTCATCAAAATCAAATAGGGTTATAATCAATCACTCCACAACTCGCCTCCCTAGTCCTGCGGCTAGCGGAGGCCCAACCACCTCACGGTCGAGCCCAGCCGCTCCACGGGCCGGTTGCGCGCCACGGGTGGCGTCGCAACGACCTACGGAGGGGTTCTCGGCCATGGGTGGCGGCCCACGTGGTGGCTGCCACAATGGGGAGCCACGTGCTGCCTCCCAAAACAAACAAATAAAAAAAGAAATAGGCGGCGGCCTTGAGAGGAAGAAGAAGATAGAGTGGGAGAGGGAGGGGGATGGGTGAGAGAGGAAGAGGCAGATAGAGAATTTTGAGAGAAAAAAGGGACTTTTAAATGAGGGTATTTTGGTCCAAAAAACAGCTTCTCGACAAAGCTCAAAACAGCTTTTTTGAAAAGCTCGAAAATACAACTTCTCCCAAAAAGTTATTTTTAGCTTTCTAGAAAAGCTAAAATAGCTTTCCAAAATTTTTACCAAATATTTTTTTTATCCAAAAGTATTTTTGGGAGACCAGAAAGTGCTTTTTGGCCCTCCAAAAGGCTCCCCCAAACGGGGCCTTGGTCCTCAAGAAAAGAAGGAGAAAAGATACAATTAATCGAAAAAAAGAGAAATCTAGTTGATGCAAGATAAAAAATAATAATAATTTTCATCAAATAGAAATTAAGATAATTTTTTTAAAAAAATATTTTTAAGCATAAAATGAGGTTAGATTTTTTTTATTAAAATTATAACAAATATTTTATATAATTTTTGAAAAAAAGGGAATGCTCAACCAAAGTAAGCTACTTTTGGATATAATATTTTTTTGATCAACTTTTTAGGAAACGCATTCCAACGAAAAGAAATTTTTTTTTTTTTTGAACGAGAGTCCAAAATTGCAGCCCAAGAGGAAAAAACCAATACCAGTCTAGATAGGCTAGTAACCATCGCTCGGGCTAATCTATTATACTTTTTTAAATATAATATAACAAAAATAAAAATAAAAATAAAAAGGAGAACACTATGAACTCACTAGTGCGATGTTGGCAACCCTGAGGGCTAATCCTTTCCAACCTGGACTATCGTTTGTGGCGAGGACACTGCGATTCACTTCATTGAAGGGTAGGCAAAGATAGTTGGTAATATGGAGCCAAGCATGAACAAAATGGCGGATGGAGAGAAAAAGGAAGCAAAAGGAGGGGGACCTGTTACCTCGGATGGCCCCGGCGATGCAACCAAGCACTTCACAGAACTGCAACTCTCCCATGTTTTGCAGATAATAATTTAAGTGGTTTGGGTATACAATTCTAGTGTCCAAAATAGCATGGCCTATAAGTTTTTTATTATTAAGCCTGAGATTAATGAATTGTCTACCAACATTATTATAGAATCCCATGATGCTACTTCTTTGAATCCAACTTTCCTTCAAACATATAGAACTAACTATAGGGGATATTCTATTATTTGGTAAACCATTTAGTAGACTGACAATTCCTAGACATCCTGAACACCTAGAATAACCTGGAAGAAGCAAGAGACATAGGATAAAGAAAAATCTAGATGATAACTTCATTGCACATTGCTGAGGACACCACCGCAACCTTCTCAGAGGCTATATCCTCAATGGATGCTAGCTTTTGAAAGCAAGCTGTTAGAAGTGAGATGGATTCCATCTTCTCTAACTATACATGGGAACTAATTGATCTATCTCCTAGGGTGTAAGTGGCTCTACAAGAAGAAGCTTAGACTTAATGGAGCTTTTGAAAAGCTTAAGACCAAGCTCATGGCTAAGGGGTATGGATGGATAGAGGTGGTAGATTTCTTTGGCACTTATGGCTAGGATTTCAACTATCCATGTGCTTGTTGCACTAGCTGCCTTATTTAGACTCGATGTCCATCTAATGATGCTAAAACTATTTTCCTTAATAGAAAGTTGTGAGAGGAGATCAATATGGAACAGCCAGAGGGATTTGTGGTTCCTATCCGAGAAGACAAAATCTCTAAAATTGTTAAGCTCTTGTATGGAGTAAAATAAGTCCCTATACAATAGCATAAAAAAATTTGATCAAACTATGTTATCCATTGGTTTTGTAGTAAATAAAACAAACGAGGGATACAAAATTAAAAGAAATTGAGGTGGTGATCCTGTATTTGTATGTAGATGATATCTTATTTTTTGTGATAAATCTAGATCTAACAAATAAAACTAAGTTTTTTTCGAGTAATTTTACGATAAAAAATTTAAGTGTAGCTAATGTCATATTTAATATTAAATTGATTAAAAATGAGAATGCCATAATTTTAAAACAATCTATTTTGTTCAACAATTTGTTAAGAATATTTAAATATTTTGATTGTAAATCTCAGTCTACTACTATTGATCCATGTGAAGTCAAGTAAGAATAAAGGAGGAGGAATTAACCAAATTAAATATTATTGACTAGTTAGGTATTTCAACTACCTAGCAAATACTGCAAGACCTGGCATTTCTTATACTTTTGGTAGATTAGCTAAGTATAGTTGCAGGCCTAGCGAGAGTCATTAGAGCACACTCGAGATATTGATGAGGTACCCCAAAGAAATTATTAATTATAATCACCATTATGTAGGCTTCCTTATTGTTCTTGAGGGATTCAATGATGCCAATAGGATCTCAAACTAAATAAGACCAAGGCTACAAGTGGATATGTGTTCACTCTCAGAGGAGCTACCATCTCTTGGAAATCCTCAAAGCAGATACTAGTTACTCATTCCACCTTGGAATTTGAGTTAAAAGCTCTTAAGACTGCTAGTAGAGAAGCGAAATAGCTATGAAATCTTCTAATTGATACACATTTATTAACTAAATCAAATTTCGCAATGCCTAGTAACTATGACAACCAAGCTATTGTAGCTAAGGTTAATAGAAAGAAGGACAACTACAAAACTAGCAGATTTATTAGACTCAGATAGGGGTACAAAGGGTTGGGTTGCACCAAATCATAAATGACCTCAACCTGACCTAATTTCTTGTTCAGGTTCTTATATTGGATCCAGACTCAACCTAATAGAAGATCAGATCGGCTTAGATCGAATTCATGGTTAAAATTTTTAACCCAACTAGTCATTCAGATTGAGTTGATCCATGTATAATCCAGTCCCAACTCAAAACGTATAGTCGAAAGCAAGTTCGGATTGGATTCGAATCATATTTATGGAGTTCTAAAGTGAAAGAGTTAAAATTGAACAAAAGTAATTCTAGCTTCATCATAAAATATGAATAGCTCTTTGGAAGCATGTTATAATACATACAGCATGACAATATTTTCAACAAAGCTCAAAAAGCAATTGAAAAGAGTTCTAAAAGTCAACCATCCCCAATGGATTATACAAGTTATTATATTTAAAGATATCTAATAGACTAAAATAGAGCATGATAGAATGCCAAGTTAGTCGCAATATCAATATGCAATCTAAATGTCAAACTTTCCATCTAAAGATATCACTTAGCTATCTAGTTTACTACAAGTCTACAACTCTCCTATGTCATGCAAAAAAAAATCAAATCAAGAAGCTTGGATTGGTGGGATGATGACACCATTCATTTCAAACCAATTAATTGATGATGGATGCCACCATTAAATGGTTCTACAAGTTCTAGCACACAATTCCTATTGCTTCCAAGCACTATGCTTTCATTTCTACCATATTGTGTGTAAATGAAGTTTATAAATGTAGTTCACTGATTTTCTACATGCTAAGACCTGTATGTGGGTTAAACCATCAATTAAAATTATCTTGCATAACCTATTCTCTGATTAGTGCTTTATAAATCATTAAGTAAAATAAGGAACACGGTCAAGGAATCTAACAATAAAGGTAATTAAAGATTCTATCATTTATGGTTTTTAGTTTTTAACCTACTTTCCCTACTACATAATTCCGTAATTGCAGTTTGTTCAATTATGTGCTAACACAAGAATCACATAACTTGTGTTGGATTAGGTAATAAGTCGGATGATCTAAATTAGACACATATAACAATTGGGTCGAGTCAGGTTATAACTTAATAAACCCAAACCTAATCCAAAATGTAGAATAGGTATAAATTTGGAACCTGACTCGACTCCATGGATCCTTAAATCGGGTCAGAGTCGAGTCTAAGCAAGTCAGGTTAGGTCGGGTCCCAAGTGAACCCAACCCTTTTGTAGCTTTTGACTCAAATGTAAGCATGTTAAGCATCTAGGGGAAGTTGATATAGAAACCATAGAATATATTAAGTCTGCCAAAAATATGGTTGATCCATTTACTAGGCAAGCTACGAGGAGGCTGGAAATCCCATGAAATAGATTCAATAGATTTGATTGGTAACCTAATTAATTAGTCATCCGTTGTGGCAACCTAATCTATCTAAGTGGAGATCCAATGAAATAGATTAAATAGGTAATAATAAGCTGCAAATGTGACTATTAGGAGCACTAATGCATGAGAATATCAGTGCTCAACAAAAACAGTTAAAGGAAGAGCTTATGCTCCGAATGGGTTCAAGGCCTAAAGGGTAGGGTGTCTGTCACAAAACACCCTTGAAGCGCTCAAGTGTGGTTGTAGTATCACAACCTATGAAAATTAAGGCTATTCTCTAGAGCACTCTTGAAAGCCAAGACACCGGCGCATGATTATAACGTGCTACCTAAAAGATCTTGATTTTGTAGCCTAGTATTATGAGCTTGGCTTGATAAAATACCAAGGTTCAAGTTCAAGACCTAATTCACTTAAGATCCCATGTGCATTGAAACCATTACAACAAAAGATATTATTAATGACAAAATTTTGATGACTAAAGAAATTTTGTCAACATAATTATAACTTTGGTGATGAAAAATAGCTTTCATCATGCAACTAGAGTTAATGACTTTTACATGGCAAAAATTATTTTTATTGAAAAATTATGTCACCAAATATATGGTGCCAATTTCCGCCATATGGAGAAAATCTTTTTGTTATGACCTCTACTATATCGTGACAAAATTTATTATCACAAAAAATTCATAAATTTTGTGACAAAAAATCTTCAACACTAAACATTTATCCTTTTGGCGACCTAAATTTTTCATCATCTATTCTAGTTTCATTTACAAAAATTGAAAAATATCTATGATTGCTTTTTGGGACAAAAATAATAGCATCACCTAATATTTGGCACCAATTTTCACCATATGGAGGATTATTTTTTATAACAACCTCTACTATATCATAATAAAATTTATTATCACTAGAAATTCATAAATTTCATAACGAAATATCTTTCATCACTAAATATTTATACTTTGTAAAACAACATGCTATGTGGAGTAGATCGATCGTTCCGGCCCAAGATTCAAAACAAACACCAAACAAAAAATAATAGAAAAGGACACCAAAAGAAAAAAAAAGTAGGAGAGAAGAAAAAATATTTTATTAAAAAATTAAACCATACAAAAAGGCTCTCTCTCACTCCTCACCAAGAAGGACAACTCTCACTCTCTTCTCTCTCTTTTCTCACACCATACTAAAGGAGACACCAAAGATCCTTTTAAATAGAGCATCATATGGATGGGATATTTGATTCCTACCTAAATTCAAAAACCAACACCCACTAAATGATGAGACCTAATACCACTAAAAGATAACGATAACTATTTTAGAAGGAATAACTAAATAGAATAAAACTAGAAATAGAATTCTAACATAAGTAGGACAAGCAATGATTCTTAACACTTCTCTATTATAAAGTCCATGTTGACAATATCGAGCTTGATGCGCAAATCTTCAAACTACTCGACCGCCAATCCTTCGGTGAAGATATCTTTGGTCTTTCATAAAAACTGAAAATAAATCAACCTCTTCATCTACAATTTTTTTTCTAATAAAGCAATGATGAATTTCGATGTGCTTTGTCCTTGCATGGAATACCAAATTCCATGCCAGGCAAATTGCACTCTCATTATCACAATAAAGAGGAACAATATAGTGAGGGTCATGATCTAAATCATCGAGCAATCTCATGAGCCAAGTCAATTCCTGAACTGCCATCGCAGCCACAATATACTCTACCTCTGTAGAAGACAACACAATAGTAGGCTATCTCTTATTGCACAATTAAACAATAATAGATCCCAAGCTAAAAAGATAACCAGTGGTAGACCTATGTGTGTCTATATCACTAGCATAGTCTACATCTATAAAACCTCCTAACTTAACTAAAACATTATTTATATATAAAATGCTATAATCAATAATCTTAATAATATACTTCAGGATTCGTAAAACCATATCAAGATGTGGCACCAAGGACATTGAATATATCAACTGATAATGCCAACTACATAAGAAATATCTAGCCTTGCGATAGTCAAATAGATCAAATTGCCCACAACCTATCTATACATGGTAGGATCATTAAGAAGTTTGTCATGATCTCTAGTCAACTTTAAATTTGATTCAATTGGTGTCCACAAATTCTTGCGATTAGCCAATCCATACTTATTCAATAAATCAAGAGCATATTTTCTTTGGCAAATAAAATAGCCTTTCTTAAGCTTAGCTACTTCAATGCCCAGAAAGTATCTCAATTTACCAAGTTCATTCATCTCAAACTGTATAGATAGCTGACCACAAATACTATAGACCTCATCAATGTTATCACCAGTAACAATCAAATCATCAACATAGAGGTAAAAAATTATTGTACCTTTACTAATATTATTCATAAATAAGCTAGAGTTTGCATAAGATGAAGAATAACTACAAAATAATAAATATTCTGTAATTTTTCCATACAATGCTTTAGGCACCTATGTGAGACCATACAAAGCTTTTCTAAGATTGCAAACAAACTCAGGAAGAGAAGAGAAAACAAAACCAAGAGGCTACGACATATAAATATTCTTATCAAAATACCACATAAGAAAGCATTCTTGACATTCATTTCGACGCCATTTCGACGTCATTTCGACGATATTCGACGCCATTTCGACGACAATTCGACGCCAATTCGATGTCATTTTGACGACATTCGACGCTAATTCGACGCCATTTCGATACCATTCGATGCCATTTCGACCCCAATTCGATGCCATTTCGACCCCAATTCGATGCCATTCGACACCATTTCGATGACATTTGACGCCATTTCGATGACATTTGACGTCATTTCGACGACATTAGATGCCAATTCGATGACATTTCGACGCCAATTCGATGCCATTTCAACAACATGTCATTTCGATGCCAATTCGACGACATTCAACGCCATTCGATGCCTTCTGCGACAACGCGCCTCGATCAGAGTGGGAACGCCCTGCTGAGTCGACCACAAGCTAAAAAAGGCCGCTGAAGTCGACCTCAGAGCAGAGTCGCTTAGCTCGGCTCAGAAAACTAGGCCTAAAACAGTTAACTTCGACGACACGAGAGGTACATCCTACTCAGCACATATATCTTCACAAATATTTGACTGAATTACAGGACGATCAACGACTCGGCTACTTTCTTCGCTTGAGCCAACAAACCACTCGAACTCGAAAGTCGGGGGGCAATGATGGGAGGCAAAATGGATCGTCCTATTTTCGGCATGAAGTCACCCAATTCTGGCCAAGCCGAGCTCAGAAAGCCAACCCCAGAAGGCCGAGCCAAGCCTAGAAAGCCAACCTCAAAAGGCCGAGCCGACCTCAGAAGGCTGACCCCAAAAGGCCGAGCTCAGAAGGCCCACTGCAAAAGGCCGAGCTCAGAAGGCCGAGCTTACAAGGCCCACCTCAGAAGGCCAACCCTAGAAAGTCGAGTTCAGAAGGCCAAGCCAAGCCTAGAAGGCCGAGTCGACCTTAGAAGATCGATCTCGTCGTCCACATGCTGGGGTCATGCCCTGCAGTAGCCTCACCACACTATACTTTGCTTGCTAGCCACGCCACGACATATCAATCATGGACCAAGTCCTGCTGTTCTAATCATGCCCTACCACACCTACCAACGCCTTACCGTTCAAAAGAACGGCCTATGCCGTGTGCCTCAAATGAACTCTAGCTACGCGCCATCTGGCTAAAAGCTATCTCCTCCTATGATGAGGACGGATCATATCTCTGCCACCAGGGCACCTCTATGAGGACTATAAATAGCCCCATCAGGTAACACCTAGAAAACTTTTGATCCATCTGAGATCCACTCTAACTTGAGCGCTAGAGAGCCCTCACCGGAACCACCGGTGAGGCTTTGTGCAGGTATGCCGTCGCATGAAAGGTGGCTCTCCTTTCTCCGTTCTGGCCGGCAGCTCCCTCGACTCCCCCAGCATGGTCACCCTTGGGCCAAATTTGAACCACAACAGGATCTATCGATCTTGATAGATTAGGAGAGATCTTATGTAATTTATGAGACTGAGTTCCAAAGACCTTGGCCAGGGCATTTTGGAAAAGGAGTTTTTCAATTTCGAACTTGAGTCAAATAAATTTTGACATATGACAGACGATGGAATTTGACGAGTTATCCATGACCTCCGTCTTATCAGAATCTACGATAGAGGGACTGTATCATATGCTAACTGCACCTAGAGGTTCATATATTTGTTCTGTTGAGTTGCCACTATATGCTGCTAGGTGTCACTGGTAGATTGTGAGACTCGAAGGCATTCACTTGATAATTAGTGAACCCTGAAGATAAGAGTTGAAATTGTTTCAACCCATTGAAAGAAGTTTGAATGATATTGTGATGGAGATCATAATATATCTTACTACCAGACAAAATAGAACCTATGGAATCATCCACATAAGAGGTTTTGATCGTTCCGACGGTTGAATTATGATTTGGAATCATAATAGATTATGATTATCAATTTGATTGATAATTGGTTTAAACCACTAAGAGTTAGTGAGTTGAAGAAGAAATAATTTCAATTGGATTGCAATTTGATTGATTCAATTGGACTAAATCAATTAGGCTTAACCTTATTAGATAAGGATGGAAAGTACTAATTGATTAGAACTCCTTATTTGATAAGGAACTTAATTCATAAAGTCCAATTTGGATCCTAATTGGATTGAAATTCACATGAATCAAATTGGAGGACATATTGGGTCCTAATTGGATTGGAATTCACATGAATCAAATTAGAGGACATATTGGGTCCTAATTGGATTAGGAAATCTAAAGCATGAAAGGAAGGGACTCTCCCTCCTTTCCTTCCTCGGATGAAACAAGGGAGGGGCGTCCACCCCTCCTTCTTTTCTTGGCCTTCCACATGGCATAAGGAGAGGCCATGTTGCCTCTCCATGATTCTCTCCAATCCTTTTTAAGTAAGGGATTGGGAGGGGTGAAACAAGGAAGGATTTCTCCAAATCCTTTTTCTTGTTTAAACTAGGCATGAGATGCCTATATAAAGAGGAGGGAGGCGTGAGGGCTATATATGCATTAGAGATTATTGAATTTAACCTTCTCTTCCTCTTCTTCAGCCGTAAGGGAGTCCTTTTCTTCTTCCTTCTTCTTCCAAGAAAAAGAGAAAGTGTTTCTTCTTCTTCTTCCTTCTTCCTTCTCTTGGAAGCAATCAAGAGTTGATTGCTTAGAGGAGTTCCAACCTTCAAGAGAGGATCTCTGCAAGGGAGCTAGCACCGCAGTGAGATCAAGGTGCTTGGAGCGATCTGTACCTTGTGTAGATACCTGTAGAGGCCGGATACTTGTATGGCTTCAAGCGAAATCGAATTCTTCGATCATCAAATAGCGGTGAAGATCTACCCGCTCAAAGATAAAGATAGGATCTTTACAATTCTTTATTATAGAATTAAATTAATCAAGTTTTAATTTTAATCTTTTCCTTTCAATTCATAATTTTCTGAGTTTGTGAACTCAGAATTTTTTTGAATTCTACCTTCCTTGGGACGTTCATGTGATGAACGACCCCGTGCGTGTGTTTTCGCTGCGATTGTCGCAACGCATACAGTGGTAAACCGACAGGTTCGTGGTGATACCATAAGAGGGTTTCGCGCAAATTGAAGTTGACCAAGAGACGGCTGCGCCGTTGCAACCGTGAGATTGTGGACGATATTTTTAGAAAGTTGGAGAATGTGGAGGCCGCTATTGCCGACCTCCAAAGAAAGGAAGATCAGGTGGGTGTGCTCCCTGAGGCAGACATGCAGGCCTCCGGGGGCTACTTGCCACATACCACTCGATCCTGCGACAACATGAGATTGGAGACTGAAGTCCAGAATCCAGTGGGTCAGAGAGGGTGATCGGAATACTAGTTTCTTTCATTGGACCATGGTCATTAGAAGTAGAGATGGATATCGGACCGGGCCGGGCAGGCCCACCGGGCGACAGACCAAATGAGCCGTGCCTGGCATGGCCCGCTTAACCTAAAGGCTAAGCTCGGCACGGTCCTAGGCCCGTGGGGTGGCAGGCCGTGCCAGGCATGAGACGGGCCCTAGCATGGCCCATCTGTCCAAAAAAACAGCCATTATGGGTGGCCCATAACGGCTATTTTTTGGCCCATAACGGCTATTTGTGACTTTTTACCCATGTTTTCCCTTCCAACAGCCATAAAACGGCTAATTTGAGGGGTATTTTGGAGAAAAAATGGAGTCCTATAAATACCCCTTTCCTCTCTCATTCTCACCACACCAAACCAACTCTTCTCTCCTTCTCTACTACTACTATTTCTCTCTTCTAGCAATATTTAGCAAGTGCTTTAGGCTTCTAGCAATTTAATTTTTAGTTTGCATTTAGCAAGTGTTCAAATGCTACACAAGAGGAGGTTCTTGTTGAGAAGTTAGAAGTACAAGAGAAAGAGAAAGTCACTCCTTGTTGAGAGCACAAGAGGAAGCTCACAAATCTCGGCTCTATCTCTGGTCCTCTACTCAATTTCTTCTTGTGGTTAGTTTTTATTTTTTGCAATCATCAATTTAGATATGCCATCTTATGATGAAAGTCATTTTGGCATTCCTCCTATTTCTGAGGGAGAAGAAACTAATTCCCAACCCCATATTCCTAGTTCCTCTAGAACTAGTGAACCGAGTGAAAATCAAACCTCTTCTCGTAAGAGGACTAGTGTTGTATGGAATGAATTTGATAGAATTATGGTTGATGGAGTCTGAAAAGCAAAATATAAAAAATATGCCAAACTTTATAGTTGTAGTAGTAGTGGGGGAACAAGCCATTTAAAAAGACATCAAGAGAGTCATAGGATGCGTGATTCTCGCCTTCAAAGTACCCTTAATATACAAAGGGATCACTTGTAGGTAATTTTGCATATAATCATGAAAATCAAAGAAAATTACTTGTAAAATGGATAGTTAAGAATGAATTACCTTTTAGTTTATGTGAATCTTTTAATTTTGAAGAATATGTTCAATTAAACCTACAACCTGCTTAGAAAAGAACTAGTAGGCATACATTTAGAAGAGTAGCTATGACTAACTTTTTAGCAATGAAACAAAGTTTAATTGAAACACTCTCTACTTTAAATGTAAAAGTTTCATTAACTTCTGATATTTGGTCAGCATCTGTAGGTAGTAATTATTTTATTGCTATTACTGCTCATTATATTGATAATGATTGGCAATTAAATAAACGTATTCTTGCTTTTCATGCTTTTGATTTTTCACATTCTGGGCAACAAATTTCAAATGTCATTTATCAAACTGCATGTTCATATAATATTAATAATAAAATTATGTCTATTACTTTTGATAATGCATCTAATAATAATTCTGCTGTTACATTATTAATGGACTCATTGCATCCCATATTAAATGGAAATTTATTGCATATGATATGTGCATGTCATATCTTAAATCTTTCTGTTCAAGCTGGCATGGGCATGATTCAAGATGTCATTTCAAAAATTAGAAATGCAGTTTCTTTTATTCATGCTTCAGGATCAAGACTTCAAGAATTTAAGGAACTATGTATAAATCACGGAAAACGTTTTAAAAAATTTAAACTTGATGTAATTACTCGTTGGAACTCAACATATAGCATGATACATGATGCATACCCATATAAAAACTTATTAAGTGCATATATTAATGATCGTGGATTAGGCTTTACATTGACTAAAATTGATTGGAATAAAAGAAAAATTTTGAAAGATTTTTTGGTTAGTTTTTATAATGCTATTAATGTTCTTTCTGGTATTTATTATCCAACTTCATGTTCATTTTTACAATAAGCATATATGATTAGTCAAAAATTTGCGGAACATAGATATGATGATGTTTTAATGCCTATTATTAAACAAATAGAATCTAAATGGAATGAGTATTGGGACAAGATATGTCCTATACATAACTTAGCTGCTGTATTTGATCCAAGAGTTAAATAGAATGGCGTACTAATTTTACTTGATGCATATTGTGAAAATATGATTCAAAATTCTGAACCTGCTAAAATTGAGGTAACACAACTTCTTTATGATATTTATGCTATATATGATGAAAAAATTCGTGGATCTAGATTCTCCGTACAAAGCTCTATTTTTTCTTCTAGTAGTTATCGTTCGTCATCTATTTTTTCATCCATTGCACAGAGAAAACACACACATGCTTCAAGTTCATCTTCATCTTCTTCATCTTTAAGTAGTGAACTAGAATTTTATTTACGAAATGATCTTCAGTCTGCATATGATGAAAATCAAATAGAGAGTCTAGATGTATTATCTTGGTGGTAGAGTGTTAAAAATCAATATCCTGTTATGTCTGCAATTGCACGCGATATTTTAGCTGTGCCGATGTCCACAGTAGCATCGGAATCCGCTTTTAGTGCAGGTCGGCGTGTTCTTGATGAAAAGAGAAGTAGGATGACTGGCAAAACGGTTGAGATGCTTCTCTGTTTCAAAGATTGGTTGGATGCTGAGGCGAGACTTCAAGATAAAGGTGGACATGATACAACATCCTCTAATAATGATGATACAAACACTACTGAATCGTGAATACTGATGATTAGTAAGATTTTGATCATTTATTTTTATTTCTTAATTTTTTATAATTGTATATTTTTATTTTTTTAATTGTTAAAGTGAGTCATCTCTATTTTTTCTTCTTTCTTATTATATTCTGGAGGTCAGTCCAAACCTTCCTTCAAGTACCATTTTGATTTAAATTAATAAACTGGTTGAGGTCTATGCCAAACCCCCCACCATTAAGGTGGCTTTATATTAATAAATTCTTAGTTTCCAATATTTATTAATTTATTAAAAAAATTTATAAATAAAAAATTTTATTTTCATTTATTTTAAGGGGGACGAGCCGTGCCTGGCCCGACCCAGGCCCTTGTGGGCCGTGCCGGGCCCGGTTCAAGCCCTTATGGGCCGTTCTGGGCTAGCCCGCGGGCCGTGCCGTGCTTGGCCCACGAATCGTGCCAGCCCATGCCCTTGTGGGCCATGTCGGGCTTGGCCCGCGGGCCAGAAATCCTTAACCCAACCCGGCGCTCTTTTATGAGTCGTGCTTAGCACGACCCGTTACTGTATCAAGCGGGCCGTGCCAGGCCATGGGCGGCCCGGCCCAACGCCCACCTCTAATTAGAAGGCGGAGAAATATAATTCGGTCTCTGCGGGACGGGGGGGTCACCGGGCGGAGGAAGATCCGGTAGTCAGCCAGATCTTGCTTGATTCTTCCATTCTCGATGGATGAAGGACAAAGGGGATGACACTGTCGGCTGACTCCCGAGGGCCGACATGGGAGTTGGCACTATAGAGAATGCGTTACTGGTTCGACTAGTGACGGAGGAAAAGGTGCTGGAGGCGGACTGAGCCCTAGGAGAGGATAAGGCTTCCGGTCTAGATGGGTTTCCACCCTTCTTCTTTTGGAGATACTGGGGCATCGTCCGGACGACTATGGTCGAAGCGGTCCTATGTTTCTTCAGTCGGGCAAGGATGCTTGATGAATGGAAGGCCACTTTTGTCATTCTGATATTAAAGCATCAGGATATGGCGGAACCGAGCCACTTTAGGCCTATCAGCTTGTGCACAACTTTATATAAAGTTGTAGCAAAAATACTGGTGGAACGGATGAAACCCTTGCTCTTCGGCATTATCTGCCAGGAGCAAGAAGCTTTTGTGGAAGGTAGGAGTATCTCCAATAATATCATGTTGGCCCAAGAGATGATGTGGGATATTCAGCGGGCCCCAAAGCGATTTGTGAATCCTGCCTTCAAGGAAAGATGGCCAAATTATCCTTTGTAGGACACGGGGGAGGTGCACTGAAATACTTACCCTAGTACACACAGATGTGTGTGGCCCATTCGATGTGCAGGCTAGGGGTTGTAATTTTTACTTCATTTACCGATGATTTCTTTTGGTATGGATATGTGTATGAGACACAAATCTGAAATCTTTTGAAAGGTTCAAAAAGTTTAGATATGAAGTAGAAAAACAAACAGAAAAACTCATTAAGGTTCTTCGATCGGATCGAGAAGGTGAACACCTTAATATAGAGTTCCGTAATTATCTCAAAGAGAATGGTATAGTTTCATAATGGACCCCTCCTGGTACACCTCAGCTCAACGGGGTGTCAGAGAGGAGGAATCAACCCTATTGGATATGGTTAGGTCCATGATGAGCTTCACTGATTTATCCTGGTTTCTTTAGAGAGATGCCCTACTTTCAGCAATTTACTTATTGAATAGAGTTCCCGCTAAAGTCCGTTCCTACCACACCATATGAGATATGACATGGTAAGAAGCCGAGTCTTGGTTATCTCAAGATTTGGGGATGTCCAGCTCAACTCAAGCGACAACAGGTGGACAAGTTAGAGGATAGGACAATTAATGCTCGTTTTATAGGATATCCTAAAGAGTCATTAGGATACGACTTTTCATCCCAAAGGATCACAAAGTGTTTGTGAGCCTACATGCTATCTTAATGGAAAATAGTTTATCCTTGATAGAGACAGTGGGAGGAAAATTGAGCTCGAAGAGAAAGTCTCTAAAGAACAACGAGCCATTGTGCCTATAGAACATATTCATATTAAGCCAATACACGTAGTACCTCCTCCACCTCATAAATTTAGTAGGATCTTCCGTCCGCCTGAAAGGTACTTAGATATGCTTACAGAGGATGTAGAGAAAGTGTTCCTCATGGGAGATAGAGATCAAGGTAAGGATCCCAATACCTACAACAAGGCGATGTTAGACATCGATTCCGAGCAAGAGTTGGAAGCAATGAAGTTAGAGATGGACTCCATGCATTCCAACCAAGTCTGAACCTTAGTAGATTCACCAGAAGGTATAGTACCTATTGGGTGTAAATGGATCTACAAGAGAAAATTAAGTTCGGATGGCTAGGTAGAGACCTATAAGGCAAGGCTAATGGCGAAAGGTTATAGTCAGTGCGAAGGCACTAATTATCAGGATACCTTTTCACCTGTAGCCATGCTGAAGTCCATTCGAATATTGCTTGCTATTGCAGCATAATATGATTATGAGATATTGTGATGGTGATCACAAGGTCTGCAAACTGCAGAGGTCCTTCTATATACTAAAACAAGCATCTCGGAGTTGGAACACTCGTTTCAACTATGTAATCAAATCGTTTGATTTCATCAAGAACGAGGAGGAACCATGTGTTTATAAGAAAGTTAGTGGAAGGGCCATTGCATTCTTCGTATTGTACGTGGATGATATCCTTCAAATTGGGAATGATATTCCCATACTAACTTAGGTCAAGGTTTGGTTGTGTAAGAAATTCTCCATGATAGACCTTGAGAAAGCATCCTATATTTTGAGAATTAAGGTCTATAGAGATAGATCTAAGAGGATGCTTGTCCTATTACAGAATATATACATAGAGGGAGTGCTGAAGAGGTTCGGCATGAAAAATCTCTAAAAGGGAATTATTACCCCTTAGGCATGGGATACATCTCTCCAAGAAGATGTGCCCCAACATATCTGAAGAGATTCAGCGGATGAGCAAGATCCCTTATGCTTCGGCTATAGGGAGCCTCATGTATACCATGCTATGTACGTGACTTGATATAGTACATGCTGTGAGTGTCACGAGCATATATCGGTCAAATCCAGGCAAGAAGCGCTAGATAGCTGTGAAGAGCAGTCTTAAGTACTTGAGAAGAACTAAGGACATGTTCTTGGTCTTTAGGAGAAGATCAGAGTTGAAGGTAGAAGAATGCACATATATTGATGATAGAAAGTCTACATCAGAATATGTGCAATAGTGGTTTAGTTAATTGGAAGAGTTCCAAACAACCGATCATTGTATATTCTACCTTAGAAGCTGAATGTTTAGCCGTATCTAAGGGTGCAGTGGAAACCTTCTGGTTTAATAAGTTTATTGCTGAGTTAGGTGTAATGTCATCAGATGCCATAACACTCTACTGCGATAACAAAGGCACCATAGCACTAGCTAAAGAGCCAAGGTCTCACCAGAAGCCGAAGCACATAGAGCGGCGGTTTAACCAAATAAGCGACTACCCAGAAAAGAAATAAGTAGAGGATCAGAGAGTAGACTCCACAGGAAATGTGGTGGACCCATTCACTAAGCAGATAAGTCAGCAGAAAACTGAAGCACATCTTGAGAAGATGGGGCTTAGGTTTATGGCTGATTGGCTTTAGTGCAAGTGGGAGATTGTTAGAAGTATGCCCTAGAAGCCAATTTGGCTGACGCATTATTTTATTCTGAGACATAAATTTGTACTTGACCTAATTATGAATTTATTAAGTTGGGCATTCTTTTCATTCATGTTCTTATGTGTCCATGAATCGTCCAAGAAATTAATAAGATAATGACGCATATTCTCAAGAGTTGAGAATTTGAGGCATGTGTCATTGGTGATTAATTTCTAAATTGCTCCTGATCGATGGATCATCACGAGGACGGTGATCGATCCGCTGAGATTAGTGCACAGATCGCTTTCTTTGATGGACGAGTCTTGAGTCCACAGTGTGGCGACACTGGAGCAATTGTGCAAGTGCTTGTTAGAGAACAAGGGTACTGAGCGTGACCATAGCAAGTAGTCACTTGGATGTCTATCCACTCGTCAGTGACTTACTTGATGCTGCAGTTGTATGACTGGTCCTTTGACCTGCGATGCCTCGGCTATTCACAGTGAGGTTGCTGTAGTTTAACGAGCACATAAACATGAGCCCTAGACAATTGGGTTCTTGTGGTGCAGATTGGCTGCAGTAGGTTCATTGTAGGAGTAGGGGTGCATCTAGATGGAATCTATCGATCTTGATAGGTTAAGAGAGATCCTATGTGATTTATGAGACTGAGTTCGTAAATCCTCGATCGGGGTAGTATGTACAGTGGAAAAGGAGTTTTCCATTATCGAACTTAAGTCGAATAAATCTAAACATATGACAGACGACGGGGTTTGACGAGTTATCCATGACCTCTGTTCTGTAGAGATCCATGATAGAAGGACCATATCATATGATAACTGCACCTAGAGGTTCATCATTTCATTCTGCTGGGTTGCCACTACATGCTGCTAGGTGTCACTGGTGGATGGTGAGACTCACAGGGACTATCTTGATGATCGATGGTCCCTGGTGAGTTGAGTTGGAATTGTTCCAACCCATTGAAAGGAGTTTTCAATGATATTGTGATAAAGATCGCCATATATCTCACTACCAGACAGAATAGAACCTATGGGGTCACACACATTAGAGGTATTGACCGATCCGATGGTTGAATTGTGATTAGGAATCACAAATAATCAATTTGATTGATAATTGGTTAACCCGCTAAGAGTTAGTGAGTTGAAGAAGGAATAATTGCAATTGGATTGCAATTTAATTTAATTAATTAGATTTAATTAATTGGACTTAATTACGAGTCCTACTTGGAGTAGGATTCTTAGAGTCCTAATTGGATTAGGATTTCAAATTAAATTAAAGTCCTACTTAGAGTAGGATTTCTAAAGTCCTAACTAGATTATGACTGAAATTGAATAAGTCCTAATTGGATTAGGAGTTCTTAAGTCCTAATTAATTTTAATCTAATAGATTAAGATGACTCCTAATTGGATTAGGATTGAAGAGTTCAATTGAGTCATGGTTTAATTGAAATCCTAATTAGATTAGGATTTAAAAGGAAAGAAAGATTGGGTTCACTCAATCCTCTTTGGAAGAGGATTAGACCCACCTTGTAAATGGCCCCCATGCCCCACTTAATTGGATTAAGTGAGGCGTGTGTGTGATAGGGAGAAGAGGGAGGGGCGTACCCCTCCCTAGGCTGATTATGTGAAGAAAAAGAGGGAGGGGCTACACCCTTCCTCTTGCCTTATAGGATAAGGTTGGAGCTCCTAAATTTTAGGAGCTCCACACCCAAATTAAAGAAGGATAGGGGCTGCCACCTTAGGGTTTTTTTTTTTCCTTAGCTGGACATGAAACGAGCTTATGACAGAATCAGGTGGAGCTTCCTTTGGCAAGCCTTGGAGAGTCTTGGTTTCCACGAGACTTGGATTGGTTGGGTGCTGGGGTGCATTCGGGGACCAAGATTTTCTATTCTAGTCAATGGCACACCGTCCCCCTTTTTTAAATCTACTATAGGGCTTCAGCAAGGCTGCCCTTTATCCCCATACCTATTCATGATTTGCTCTGATGTCCTGTCTTGGGCATTATAGGCCGCGTGTGCCACCGGAGAGTTGGAGGCTTACGTTCTAGCTCTAGGGGCCCATCTGATATCTCATTTACTCTTTGCCAATGACTGTCTCCTCTTGACGAGGGCACAAATAGTGGATGCACGAGCCCTCAGGAGGGTGTTGATCGACTACTGCACTGGGTCAGAGCAGAGAGTGAATGCTCATAAGTCCACCATCTCCTTCAGCCCTAGCACGACCCTAGAGGTTCGACGGGGGATCTAGACTCTGGGGATGCCAGAGCAGGACGGGACCTGGAGCTACCTGGGTGTACCGATCATAGGTAGGAGACTGCGAATATTTGAGTACTCCGGGCTGGTGCAATGGGTCCAGAGTAGGTTGAAGGGATGGCGAGCAGCGTCTCTATGTATAATGGGTAGATTAACGCTGATCAGATCTATACTTGTCTTCATGCCCATCTATCTTATGGCAAACACGGTGGTGCCGAGGACAGTGCTACTGAAGATTGAGCAGCTACTTCGAGGCTTCTTATGGGGCTCACATGCAGGTAGTTGGGGGTGCACTTGGTGGCATGGAAGAGCATCTGCCTCCCATTCAGTGAGGGTGGTCTTGGAGTTTTGTCTCTCCTGGAGAGACGGGAGGTGCTCATTACCTGGCATGCAATCCGGTTCCTTTTGGAGCCGCAGGGGATCTGGAGCTGGACCATGGCAACCCACTATGGGAGGGTAGGCCTTAAGGCACCGGTTTGAGGAGGTACCTGCCTACTGCGTTGGCACATACCAGACGACTGATAGGAGATAGACGCAGTATTGATGTGGCTGGGGACCCGTAGGTAGATGCCCTCCCCTTGCGGCTTTGGTCGACTAGGATTAGTGTCGAGGCTAGGGAAGGCCTGCATGTCGGGGATCTCCTTGTCCCCGAGGGGGTTTCATGGGACGAGTCTAAGATAGTTCAGCTTTTCGGAGGGCATCTAGCAGAGAGGGTCCGATCCCTTCCATTACCAAGGTGTGCGGGCCCAAACGTGTGGGTTTGCAGCACCTCCACCAGGACCAGTGTTAGGATAGGCGACCTTTTTCGCATCCTTCGGCGGCAGTACGAGCCTGGGCCAAACTGCGTCTAGATCTGGCGGTTGGGACTCCACCCAAGGGTAGCACTGTTTCTTTGGAAGGTGGTCTGGGACCGTCTTCCAACGAGAGCAGTACTGAGTGGGCATGGACTGGGAATTCTCCCGGTGTGCGGGGATTGTGGTGTGGACGAGATGGTGGACCATGCCTTGTTTTAGTGCACATGGGCTAGGGCGACTGGCAAGCTTCTCGGGGGAAGTTTGGGGCCGGAGGGACCTTTTCTTACAGGCCTTGCACCGATACTTGAAGTCCCCACCACTTCGCTAGGAGGCCGCTCAAGCAATTTGCACGTCCTACCAGATTTGGCTGGCTAGGAATGCTCGAATCTTTGGCGAATATAGTATGTCGTCGAGACACGTAGTGGAGAGTTCCATGTGCAGGCAGCGGAGCCCAGTCTCATCATACCTATCAAAGGAACCTTAACAACTCGGAACATCTAGGGTTTTCATTCTGCTTCGGCAGCATCCCGTTCAGTGTTTTTCACTTGGAAGCCTCCACCTTCGAGTTTTCTCAAGGTTAATTTCGACGGGTTGTCTTAGATAGATGTACGAGGGACGGTGCGAGTTTTTGTTATTCAGAGACCCATCTACCAGAGTTGTGGCTACAGGGGCAATCAACTCTTCGACATATCGGTTTCGGGTGCTGAGCTACGGGCCGCTTGGGTGGGCTTTCGTCACACCCAGTATATTTTACGGGCTAGGTCCATCATCATGGAAGAGGACTCAGCCACTATTATCAGTTAGATTCCGAACGGACTCAAGGGGTAACGGTTGCGTCCACCCCTTGCTCCGAGATATCTGGGCAATAGTGGGGGACAGAAGGGGCCTTTTAGGCCAAACATATGTTCCGTGAAGCTAATGAGGCCTGCGGACTAGGTGGCTGCTTATGTAGCCAGTTCACTCCATAGTACCTTGTGGGCTGGTGATGGAGAACTACTCTTGGCACTCCGAGGTTATTTTGTTTTTTTGATTTTATTGGATGTATCCATACTCGTCAGGTTGATTCACCCGCCCTAGAAAAAAATAATGTGCGAGGAATTCCATATATAATCTCTTTCTTTTATCATTAGTTCCATCAATTTATATGTTTCCATAAATAATGTTAAATGCAATCGTCCATACCTTTAATTTTTGGAAATTTATGGACTACTCTATTTTGGTTGGGGGTTAGTTACTTGTTGGACATGCCCTAAAGTTTTGAGCATTCCCTCTTGCTCTTTTCTTTCTAGAGACATTATTGGCACAAGATATTTGTCCAAGAAGAATCTCATCAAGTCAACAATTCCACCAAACATAAGAACTTTGGATCACCCAACATGCTTTATCTCTAGAATGATGACCAACGATTTTTTTTGACTAAGATGAGAAAAGCTCCACACTCTTTTGTCTAACATCAATTTATTCCAATAAGTAATAGTAGCTACATAAATCGAGTGAGCTTTTCTAAAATCAAGCTTTAGTTGAGGCAAATTTTCTCTACTTTGAAAAGGTTTTTCAATAAAGTTAACAAGAAGTATCTTCTTTCAGTACTATAAGCAAGAGATTTCTCTGAAAAATGGTTGGCTTGGTACAAACACTCATTTGCATTCTGCAAATAAATCAAGTGCAAGGAAGGTTTGAGTCAAGCAGACCCACTTTTACCTGCACTCTACATCTTGGCCTCCGATGTCTTTTCCAAAATTCTTAAGCCAAGCCAGAACCATGGGGATTATAGAAGCATTGGAAACAATCCATGTTTTAGAAGAATAAAAAGCTTATGTTTTGCAAATAACACACTTTTATTTTGTGCTGATAAAAAACAGAGTGTGATAGTAGCTAAAGAAATTCTTCTTGCGTTTGAAAGCGTATCTAACTTAAAGATTATTTTCACAAATATTTGGTCCTTTGCATCAATATTGAGATGATGAGGCAATAAGTTTTGGCAGAATTGATGAATTGTAAGCAAGGTACTCTCCTTTTCAGTTATCTTGGTTGCCTATTCATGACAAGAAGATCCATAGGCAATGCTTGATGCCTCTATTGGAGAAAATCAATTCTAGGGTTGCTTCTTGCTTCTTGGAAAGAAAAATTTTCGCTATTTGGAGAAAGGATCACTTTGTTTAATGCGATACTAACAAACTTACTTCCTTACTTCATGTCTATCTTCAATTTGCTTAACTAAGTGGCAAACAATATTTATCAAATGAGACATGATTTACTTTGGAAAGGGATGCAAGTGTATTCACTCCTTTGGAAAGGAGTGAGTGGCTTCTATTGCTTGGCAAACTGGCATAGTGTATTAATGCAAAGAAAGGAGGATTGGGGTTGAAGAACACTAAAAACATTAATTTTACTTTGTTAGCATGGAGGCTCCATAGATGTATTGGATTGATAACACCTATTATGCTAGAGTGAAACTTACCATGCGTGTTTAGCATTCTTTAGTCAATTTTTTTCTTGTTTGG